>NW_024376501.1:0-50124 GCF_016808335.1 Panicum virgatum
TTCGTGCCATGAAGTCACGTTCGGATTTTCACAACGAACGCACCCGATCCCCATTAGACCCTAAACTGACGTTTTGGTGCGTTTCGTACATTTGGGTGCATTCGGGACCTTTTGGTTGCCTTACGAAACTCGGTGAAAACGGGCCGAACTAGTGCAAAGTTCGTGCCACGAAGTCGCGTCGGAATTTTTCACAACGAACGCACCCAATCCACCCCATTAGACCCTAAACTGACGTTTTGGTGCATTTATACTATTTGGGTGCATTCGGGACCGTTTGGTTGCCTTATGAAACTCGTGCAAAACGGGCCGAACTAGTGCAAAAGTTCGTGCCACGAAGTGCGTTGGAAATTTTCGCAACGAACACCCGAACCACCCCAATAGACCCTAAAGTAACGTTTTGGTGCGTTTCGTACTATTTGGTGCATTCGGGCGTTTGGTTGCCTTAAAACTCGGTGCAAATAGGCCGAACTAGTGCAAAAGTTCGTGCCACGAAGTCGCGTCGGAATTTTTCACAACGAACGCACCCGATCACCCCATTAGACCCTAAACTGACGTTTTGGCACGTACTATTTGGGTGCATTCGGCCGTTTGGTTGCCTTACGAAACTCGGTGCAAAACGGGCCGAACTAGTGCAAAAGTTCGTGCACGAAGTCGCTCGGAATTTTTCACAACGAACACACCCAATCCACCCCATTAGACCCAAACTGACGTTTTGGTGCATTTCATACTATTTGGGTGCATTCGGGACCGTTTGGTTGCCTTACAAACTCGGTGAAACGGGCCGAACTAGTGCAAAAGTTCGTGCCACGAAGTCCGTCGGATTTTTTCAACGAACGCACCCGATCCTCCCATTAGACCCTAAACTAACATTTTGGTGCGTTTCGTACCATTTGGGTGCATTCGGGACCTTTTGGTTGCCTTACAAACTCGGTGCAAAACGGGCCGAACTAGTGCATATGTTCGTGCCACGAAGTCGTCGGAATTTTTCACAACGAACGCACCCAATCCACCCCATTAGACCCTAAACTGACGTTTTGGTGCATTTCCTACTATTTGGGTGGATTGGGATGTTTGGTTGCCTTACAAACTCGGTGTACAACGGGCCGAACTAGTACAAAAGTTCGTGCCACGAAGTCGCGTCGGAATTTTTTCACAACGAACGCTCCGATCCACCCCATTGGACCCTAAACTGACGTTTTGGTGATTTCGTACCGTTTGGGTGCATTCGGGACCGTTTGGTTGCCTTACGAAACTCGGTGCAAACGGGCCGAACTAGTGCAAAGTTCGTGAAACGAAGTCGCATCGGAATTTTTCACAACGAACGCCCATCCACCCCATTAGACCTAAACTGACGTTTTGGTGCTTTTGTACTATTTGGGTGCATTCGGGACCTGTTTGGTTGCCTTATGAAACTCGGTGCAAAACGGGCCGAACTAGTGCAAAAGTTCGTGCCACGAAGTCGTTCAGAATTTTTCACAACGAACGCACCCGATCCAACCCATTAGACCCTAAACTGATTTGGTGCGTTTCATACTATTTGGGTGCATTCGGGCCGTTTGGTTGCCTTTCGAAACTCGGTGCAAAACGGGCCGAACTAGTGCAAAAGTTCGTAACGAAGTCGCGTCGGAATTTTTCACAACGAACGCTCCCAATCCACCCCATTAGACCCTAAACTGACGTTTTGGTGCATTTTGTACTATTTGGGTGCATTCAGGGCTGTTTGGTTGCCTTACAAAACTCGATGCAAAACGGGCCAAACTAGTGCAAAAGTTTGTGCCACGAAGTCGCGTCGGAATTTTTCACAACGAACGCACCCGATCCACCCCATTAGACTAAACTGACATTGGTGCGTTTCATACTTGGGTGCATTCGGGACCGTTTGGTTGCCTTACGAAACTCGGTGCAAAACGGGCCGAACTAGTGCAAAAGTTCGTGCCACGAAGTCGCGTTGGAATTTTTTGCAACGAACACACCCAATCCACCCCATTGGACCCTAAACTGATTTTGGTGCGTTTTGTACAATTGGGTGCATTCGGGACCGTTTATTGCCTTACGAAACTCGGTAAAACGGGCAAAACTAGTGCAAAAGTTCGTGCCACGAAGTCGCGTCGGAATTTTTCACAACGAACACACCCGATCCACCCCATTAGACCCTAAACTGACGTTTTGGTGCGTTTCGTACTATTTGGGTGCATTCGGGGCTGTTTGGTGCCTTACGAAACTCGGTGCAAAACGGGCCGAACTAGTGCAAAGTTCGTGCCACGAAGTCGCGTCGAATTTTCACAACGAACGCACCCGATCCACCCCATTGGACTCTAAACTGACGTTTTTGTTTCGTACTATTTGGGTGCATTCGGGACCGTTTGGTTGCCTTACGAAACTCGGTGCAAAACGGGCCGAACTAGTGCAAAAGTTCGTGCCACGAAGTCGCGTCGGAATTTTTTCAACGAACGCACCCGATCCACCCCATTAGACCCTAACTGACGTTTTGGTGCATTTCGTACTATTTGGGTGCATTCAGGGACCGTTTGGTTGCCTTACGAAACTCGGTGCAAAACGGGCCGAACTAGTGCAAAGTTCGTGCCGAGTCGCGTGGAATTTTTCACAACGAACGCACCCGATCCACCCCATTAGACCCTAAACTGACATTTTGGTGCGTTCGATACTATTTGGTGCATTCGGGACCGTTTGGTTGCCTTCGAAACTCGGTGCAAAACGGGCCGAACTAGTGCAAAAGTTCGTGCCATGAAGTCACGTCGGAATTTTTCGCAACGAACGCACCCGATCCACCCCATTAGACCCTAAACTGACATTTTGGTGCATTTCGTACTATTTGGGTGCATTCGGGGCTGTTTGGTTGCCTTACAAACTCGGTGTAAACGGGCCGAACTAGTGCAAAAGTTCGTGCCGAAGTCGCGTCGGAATTTTTCGCAACGAACGCACCCGATCCACCCCATTGGACCCTAATATGACATTTTGGTGCGTTTCGTACTATTGGGTGCATTCGGGGCTGTTTGGTTGCCTTACTAAACTCGGTGTACAACGGGCCGAACTAGTACAAAAGTTCGTGCCACGAAGTCGCGTTGGAATTTTTTGCAAGAACGCACCCGATCCACCCCATTGGACCCTAAACTGATTTTTGGTGCGTTTCGTACATTTGGGTGCATTCGGACCTTTTGGTTGCCTTACGAAACTCGGTGCAAAACGGGCCGAACTAGTGCAAAAGTTCGTGCACGAAGTCGCGTCGGAATTTTGCACAACGAACACACCCAATCCACCCCATCAGACCCTAAACAGACGTTTTGGTGCATTTCATACTATTTGGGTGCATTTGGGGCCGTTTGGTTGCCTTACGAAACTCGGTCCAAAACGGGCCGAACTAGCAAAAGTTCGTGCCATGAAGTCACGTCGGATTTTTTTTCAACGAACGCACCCGATCCTCCGCATTAGACCCTAAACTACATTTTGGTGCGTTTCGTACCATTTGGGTGCATTCGGGACCTCTTGGTTGCCTTACGAAACTCGGTGAAAAACGGGCCGAACTAGTGCAAAAGTTCGTGCCACGAAGTCGCGTCGGAATTTTTCACAACGAACGCACCCAATCCACCCCATTAGACCCTAAACTGACGTTTTGGTGCATTTAATACTATTTGGGTGCATTCGGGACCGTTTGGTTGCATTATGAAACTCGGTGCAAAACGGGCCGAACTAGTACAAAAGTTCGTGCCACAAAGTTGCGTTGGAATTTTTCGCAACAAACACACCCGAACCACCCCCAATAGACCCTAAAGTAACGTTTTGGTGCGTTTCGTACTATTTGGTGCATTCGGGACCGTTTGGTTACCTTATGAAACTCGGTGCACAATAGGCCGAACTAGTGCAAAAGTTCGTGCCACGAAGTCGCGTCGGAATTTTTCACAACGAACGCACCGATCGACCCCATTGGACCCTAAACTGACGTTTTGGGCACGATACGTACCGTTTGGGTGCATTCGAGACCGTTTGGTTGCCTTACGAAACTCGGTGCAAAACGGGCCGAACTAGTGCAAAAGTTCGTGCACGAAGTCGCATCGGAATTTTTCACAACGAACACACCCAATCCACCCCATCAGACCCGAAACTGACGTTTTGGTGCATTTCATACTATTTGGGTGCATTCGGGGCCGTTTGGTTGCCTTACGAAACTCGGTGTAAAACGGGCGAACTAGTGCAAAAGTTCGTGCCATGAAGTCACGTCGGATTTTTTTTAAACGAACGCACCCGATCCTCCACACTAGACCTAAACTAACATTTTGGTGCGTTTCGTACCATTTGGGTGCATTCGGGACCTTTTGGTTGCCTTACAAACTCGGTGCAAAACGGGCCGAACTAGTGAAGTTCGTGCCACGAAGTCACGTCGGAATTTTTCACAACGAACGCCCAATCCACCCCATTAGACCCTAAACTGACGTTTTGGTGCATTTCTACTATTTGGGTGATTCGGGGTGTTTGGTTGCCTTACCAAACTCGGTGTACAACGGGCCGAACTAGTACAAAAGTTGTGCCACGAAGTCGCGTCGGAATTTTTCACAACGAACGCCGATCGACCCCATTGGACCCTAAACTGACGTTTTGGCACGATACGTACCGTTTGGGTGCATTCGAGACCGTTTGGTTGCCTTACGAAACTCGGTGCAAAACGGGCCGAACTAGTGCATAAGTTCGTGAAACGAAGTCGCGTCGGAATTTTTCACAACGAACGCTCCCAATCCACCCCATTAGACCCTAAACTGACGTTTTAGTGCATTTGTACTATTTGGGTGCATTCGGGGTTTGGATGCCTTACAAAACTCGATGCAAAACGGGCCAAACTAGTGCAAAAGTTTCGTGCCACGAAGTCGCATCAGAATTTTTCACAACGAACGCACCCGATCCAACCCATTAGACTATAAACTGACATTTCGGTGCGTTTCATACTATTTGGGTGCATTCGGGACCGTTTGGTTGCATTATGAAACTCGGTGCAAAACGGGCCGAACTAGTGCAAAAGTTTGTGAAACGAAGTCGCGTCGGAATTTTTCACAACGAACGCTCCCAATCCACCCCATTAGACCCTAAACTGACGTTTTAGTGCATTTTGTACTATTTGGGTGCATTCAGGGCTGTTTGGATGCCTTACAAAACTCGTGCAAAACGGGCCGAACTAGTGCAAAAGTTTGTGCCACGAAGTCGCATCAGAATTTTTCACAACGAACGCACCGATCCAACCCATTAGACTATAAAGACATTGGTGCGTTTCATACTACTTGGGTGCATTCGGGACCGTTTGGTTGCATTATGAAACTCGGTGCAAAACGGGCCGAACTAGTGCAAAAGTTCGTGCCACGAAGTCACGTTGGAATTTTTCGCAACAACACACCGAACCACCCCATTTGACCCTACTGACATTTTGGTGCGTTTCGTACATTTGGGTTGCATTCGGGACCGTTTGGTTGCCTTACGAAACTCAGTATACAACGGGCAAAACTAGTACAAAAGTTCGTGCCATCGAAGTCGCGTCGGAATTTTTCGCAACGAACACACCCGATCCACCCCATTGGACCCTAAACTAACGTTTTGGTGCGTTTCGTACCATTTGGGTGCATTCGGGGCCTGTTTGGTTGCCTTACGAAACTCGGTGGCAAAACGGGCCGAACTAGTGCATATGTTCGTGCCACGAAGTCGCGTCGGAATTTTTAACAACGAACGCACCCAATCCACCCCATTGGACTCTAAACTGACGTTTTGTAAGCATTTCGTACTATTTGGGTGCATTCGGGGCCGTTTGGTTGCCTTACGAAACTCGGTGCAAAACGGGCCGAACTAGTGCAAAGTTCGTGCCAAGAAGTCGCGTCGGAATTTTTCACACGAACGCACCCGATCCACCCCATTAGACCCTAAACTGACGTTTTGGTGCATTTCGTACTATTTGGGTGCATTCGGAGGCCGTTTGGTTGCCTTACGAAACTCGGTGCAAAATGGGCCGAACTAGGCAAAAGTTCGTGCCACGAGTCGCGTCTGGAATTTTTCTGCAACGAACGCACCCGATCCACCCCATTAGACCCTAAACTGACATTTTCGGTGCGTGTCGATACTATTTGGGTGCATTCGGGACCGTTTGGTTGCCTTATGAACTCGGTGCAAAACGGGCCGAACTAGTGCAAAAGTTCGTGCCACGAAGTCGCGTCGGAATTTTTCGCAACGAACGCACCCGACCACCCATTAGACCCTAAACTGACATTTTGGTGCTTTTCGTACTATTTGGGTGCATTCGGGACCGTTTGGTTGCCTTACGAAACTCGGTGTACAACGGGCCGAAACTAGTACAAAAGTTCGTGCCAACGAAGTCGCGTCGGAATTTTTTCGCAACAACGCACCCGATCCACCCCATTGGACCCTAACTAGACATTTTTGGTGCGTTTCGTACCATTTGGGTGCATTCGGGGCCTGTTTGGTTGCCTTACGAAACTCGGTGTACAACGGGCCGAACTAGTAGCAAAAGTTCGTGCCACGAAGTCGCGTTGGAATTTTTTGCAACGGAACGCACCCGATCCACCCCATTGGACCCTAAACTGATGTTTTGGTGCGTTTCGTACCATTTGGGTGCATTCGAGACCTTTGGTTGCCTTACGAAACTCGGTGCAAAACGGGCCGACTAGTGCAAAAGTTCGTGGCACGAAGTCGCGTCGGAATTTTGCACAACGAAACCACACCAATCCACCCCATCAGACCCTAAACAGACGTTTTGGTGCATTTCATACTATTTGGGTGCATTTGGGGCCGTTTGGTTGCCTTACGAAACTCGGTCCAAAACGGGCCGAACTAGTGCAAAAGTTCGTGCCATGAAGTCACGTCAGAATTTTTTTCAACGAACGCACCCGATCCACCCATTAGACCCTAAACTTACATTTTGGTGCGTTTCGTACATTTGGGTGGCATTCGGGACCTCTTGGTTGCCTTACGAAACTCGGTGAAAAAACGGGCCGAACTAGTGCAAAAGTTCGTGCCACGAAGTCGCGTCGGAAATTTTTCACAACGAACGCACCCAATCCACCCCATTAGACCTAAACTGACGTTTGGTGCATTTAATACTATTGGGTGCATTCGGGACCGTTTGGTTGCATTATGAAACTCGGTGCAAAACGGGCCGAACTAGTACAAAGTTCGTGCCACAAAGTTGCGTTGGAATTTTTTCGCAACAAACACACCCGAACCACCCCCAATAGACCCTAAAGTAACGTTTTGGTGCGTTTTGTACTATTTTTGGTGGCATTCGGGACCGTTTGGTTACCTTATGAAACCGGTGCACAATAGGCCGAACTAGTGCAAAAGTTCGTGCCACGAAGTCGCGTCGGAATTTTTCACAACGAACGCACCCGATCGACCCATTATGGACCCTAAACTGACGTTTTGGCACTGTACTACCTTTGGGTGCATTCGAGGACCGTTGGTTGGCCTTACGAAACTCGTGCAAAACGGGCCGAACTAGTGCAAAAGTTCGTGGCACGAAGTCGCATCGGAATTTTTCACAACGAACGCACCCGATCCACCCCATTAGACTAAACTGACATTGGTGTTTCATACTATTTGGGTGCATTCGGGCCGTGGTTGCCTTACGAAACTCGGTGCAAAACGGGCCGAACTAGTGCAAAAGTTCGTGCCACGAAGTCGTTGGAATTTTTAAACACACCCGATCCACCCCATTGACCCTATACTGACATTTTGGTGCGTTTCGTACCATTTGGGTGCATTCGGGACCGTTTGTTGCCTTACGAAACTCGGTAACAACGGGCCGAACTAGTGCAAAAGTTCGTGCCACGAAGTCGCGTCGGAATTTTTCGCAACGAACACACCCAATCCACCCCATTAGACCCTAAACTGACGTTTTGCTGTGTTTCGTACATTTGGGTGCATTCGGGGCTGTTTGGTTGCCTTACAAACTCGTGCAAAACGGGCCGAACTAGTGCAAAAGTTGTGCCACGAAGTCGCGTCGGAATTTTTCACAACGAACGCACCCAATCCACCCCATTGGACCCTAAACTAATGTTTTGGTGCGTTTCAGTATCATATGTGGATGCATTCGGGACCGTTTGGTTGCCTTCGAAACTCGGTGCAAACGGCCGAACTAGTGCAAAAGTTCGTGCCATGAAGTCGCGTCGGAATTTTTTCGCACGAACGCACCCGATCCACCCCATTAGACCCTAACATGATGTTTGGGGTGCGTTTCGTAACTATTTTGGTGCTTCGGGGCGTTTGGTTGCCTTACCAACTCGGTGTACAACGGGCCGAACTAGTACAAAAGTTCGTGCCACGAAGGTCGCGTCGGAATTTTTACAACGAACGCACCCTAATCCACCCCATTGGACCCTAAACTGTGTTTTGGTGCGTTCGTACCATTGGGGTGCATTCGGGACCTTTTGGTTGCCTTACGAAACTTGGTGCAAACGGGGCCGAACTAGTTACAAAAGTTCGTGTAAACGAAGTCGCGTCGGAATTTTCACAACGAACGCTCCCGAATCCACCCCATTAGACCCTAAACTGACTTTTGGTGCATTTCGTACTATTTGGGTGTGCATTCGGGGTGAACCTTTTGGATTGCCTTATGAAACTCGGATGCAAAACGGGCCAAACGATGCAAAAGTTCGGGCCACTAAAGTCGCAGTCGGAATTTTTCACAACGGAATGCACCGGAATCACCCCATTAGACCTCTAAACTAACATTTTCGGTGCGTTTCAGTACTATTTCGGGTGCAGTCGAGGACCGTTTGGATTGCCTTAATGAACTTCGGTGCAAACGGGCCGAACTAGTAGCAAAAGTTCGTGCCACGAAGTCGCGTTCGGAATGTTTCCGCAACGAACTCACCCCGAATCCATCCCCACTGGAGACCCTAAAGCTGACATTTTGGTGCAGTTTCGTACTAATTTGGGTGCATTCGGACCGTTTGATTGCCTTACGAAACTCGTAGCAAAACGGGCCGAACTAGTCATAAGGTTCGTGCCACGAAGTCGAGTCGGAATTTTCACAACGACTGCACCCGATCCACCCCATTAGAGACCCTAAACTGACGTTTTGGTGCGTTTCGTACTATTTGGGTGCATTGGGGCCGTTTGGTTGCCTTACGAAACTCGGTCCAAAACGGGCCGAACTAGTGCAAAAGTTCGTGCCATGAAGTCAGTCGGATTTTTTTTTCAACGAACGCACCCCGATCCTCCGCATTAGACCCTAAACTTAATTTTGTGTAGCGTTTCGTACCATTTGGGTGCATTCGGGAACCTCTTGGTTGCCTTACGAAACTCGGTGAAAAACGGGCCGAACTAGTGCAAAAGTTCGTGCCACGAAAGTCGCGTCGGAATTTTTCACAACGAACGCACCCAATCCACCCCATTAGACCCTAACTGACGTTTTGGTGCATTTATACTATTTGGGTGCATTCGGGACCGTTTGGTTGCATTATGAAACTCGGTGCAAAACGGGCCGAACTAGTACAAAAGTTCGTGCCACAAAGTTGCGTTGGAATTTTTCGCAACAACACACCCGAACCACCCCAATAGACCCTAAAGTAACGTTTTGGTGCGTTTGTACTATTTTGGTGCATTCGGGACCGTTTGGTTACCTTATGAAACTCGGTGCAAAACGGGCCGAACTAGTGCAAAAGTTCGTGCCACGAAGTCGTCGGAATTTTTCACAACGAACGCACCCGATCCACCCCATTAGACCCTAAACTGACATTTTGGTGTACGTACTTTGGGTGCATTCGGACCGTTTGGTTGCCTTACGAAACTCGGTGCAAAACGGGCCGAACTAGTGCAAAAGTTCGTGCCACGAAGTCGCGTCGGAATTTTTCACAACGAACACACCCAATCCACCCCATTAGACCCTAAACTGACGTTTTGGTGCATTTCATACTATTTGGGTGCATTCGGGGCGTTTGGTTGCCTTACGAAACTCGGTGTAAAACGGGCCGAACTAGTGCAAAAGTTCGTGCCACGAAGTCGCGTCGGAATTTTTTAACGAACGCACCCGATCCTCCCATTAGACCCTAAACTATTTTGGTGCTTTCGTACCATTTGGGTGCATTCGGGACCTTTTGGTTGCCTTACAAACTCGGTGCAAAACGGGCCGAACTAGTGCAAAAGTTCGTGCCACGAAGTCGCGTCGGAATTTTTCACAACGAACGCACCCAATCCACCCCATTAGACCCTAAACGGACGTTTTGGTGCATTTCGTACTATTTGGTGCATTCGGGAGGCCGTTTGGTTGCCTTACGAAACTCGGTGCAAAACGGGCCGAACTAGTGCAAAAGTTCGTGCCACTAAGTCGCGTCGGAATTTTTCCAACGAACGCACCCGATCCACCCCATTGACCCTAAACTGACGTTTTGGTCGCGATTCGTACCATTTGGGTGCATTCGAGGACCTTTGGTTGCCTTACGAAACTCGGTGCAAAAACGGGCCGAACTAGTGCAATAAGTTCGTGCCACGAAGTCGCGTCGGAATTTTTCACAACGAACGCACCCAATCCACCCCATTAGACCCTAAAATGACTGTTTGGTGCATTTCATACTATTTGGGTGCATTCGGGGCCGTTTGGTTGCCTTACGAACTCGGTGCAAAACGGGCCGAACTAGTGCAAAAGTTGTGCCACAAGTCGCATCAGGAATTTTTCAACGAACGCACCCGATCCACCCCATTAGACCCTAAACTGTTTTGGTGCGTTTCATACTATTTGGTGCATTCGGGACCGTTTGGTTGCTTATGAAACTCGGTGCAAAACGGGCCGAACTAGTGCAAAAGTTCGTGAAACGAAGTCGCGTCGGAATTTTTCACAACGAACGCTCCCAATCCACCCCATTAGACCCTAAACTGACGTTTTAGTGCATTTTGTACTATTTGGGTGCATTCGGGCTGTTTGGATGCCTTACAAAACTCGATGCAAAACGGGCCAAACTAGTGCAAAAGTTTGTGCCACGAAGTCGCATCAGAATTTTTCACAACGAACGCACCCGATCCACCCATTAGACTATAACTGACATCTCGGTGCGTTTCATACTACTTGGGTGCATTCGGGACCGTTTGGTTGCATTATGAAACTCGGTGCAAAACGGGCCGAACTAGTGCAAAAGTTCGTGCCACGAAGTCACGTTGGAATTTTCGCAACAAACACACCCGAAACCAACCCCATTTGACCCTATACTGACATTTTGGTGCGTTTCGTACAATTTGGGTTCATTCGGGACCGTTTGATTGCCTTACGAAACTCAGTATACAACGGGCAAAACTAGTACAAAAGTTCGTGCCTCGAAGTCGCGTCGGAATTTTTCGCAACGAACACACCCGATCCACCCCATTGGACCCTAAACAAACGTTTTGCTGCGTTCGTACCATTTGGGTGCATTCGGGGCTGTTTGGTTGCCTTACGAAACTCGGTGCAAAACGGGCCGAACTAGTGCATATGTTCGTGCCACGAAGTCGCGTCAGAATTTTACACAACGAACGCACCCAATCCACCCCATTGGACTCTAAACTGACGTTTTTAAGCATTTCGTACTATTTGGGTGCATTCGGGGCCGTTGGGTTGCCTTACGAAACTCGGTGCAAAACGGGCCGAACTAGTGCATATTTCGTCCCATAAAGTCACGTCGGAATTTTTTGCAACGAACGCACCCGATCCACCCCATTAGACCCTAAACTGACGTTTTGGTGCATTTCGTACTATTTGGGTGCATTCAGGGCCGCTTGGTTGCCTTACGAAACTCGGTGCAAAATGGGCCGAACTAGGCAAAGTTCGTGCCAGATTGTCGCGTTGGAATTTTTTGCAACGAACGCACCCGATCCACCCCATTAGACCCTAAACTGACATTTTGGTGCGTGTCGAACTATTTGGGTGCATTCGGGACCGTTTGGTTGCCTTTCGAAACTCGGTGCAAAACGGGCCGAACTAGTGCAAAAGTTCGTGCCATGAAGTCACGTCGGAATTTTTCGCAACGAACGCACCCGATCCACCCCATTAGACCCTAAACTGACATTTTGGTGCATTTCGTACTATTTTGTTGCATTCGGGGCTGTTTGGTTGCCTTACCAAACTCGGTGTACAACGGGCCGAACTAGTACAAAAGTTCGTGCCACGAAGTCGAGTCGGAATTTTTCGCAACAAACGCACCCGATCCACCCATTGGACCCTAATATGACATTTTGGTGCGTTTCGTACCAATTGGGTGCATTCGGGGCTGTTTGGTTGCCTTACTAAACTCGGTGTACAACGGGCCGAACTAGTACAAAAGTTCGTGCCACGAAGTCGCGTTGGAATTTTTTGCAAGGAACGCACCCGATCCACCCCATTGGACCCTAAACTGATGTTTTGGTGCGTTTCGTACCATTTGGGTGCATTCGAGACCTTTTGGTTGCCTTACGAAACTCGGTGCAAAACGGGCCGAACTAGTGCAAAAGTTCGTGGCACGAAGTCGCGTCGGAATTTTGCACAACGAACACACCCAATCCACCCCATCAGACCCTAAACAGACGTTTTGGTGCATTTCATACTATTTGGGTGCATTTGGGGCCGTTTGGTTGCCTTACGAAACTCGGTCCAAAACGGGCCGAACTAGTGCAAAAGTTCGTGCCATGAAGTCACGTCGGATTTTTTTCAACGAACGCACCCGATCCTCCGCATTAGACCCTAAACTTACATTTTGGTGCGTTTCGTACCATTGGGTGCATTCGGGACCTCTTGGTTGCCTTACGAAACTCGGTGAAAAACGGGCCGAACTAGTGCAAAAGTTCGTGCCACGAAGTCGCGTCGGAATTTTTCACAACGAACGCACCCAATCCACCCCATTAGACCCTAAACTGACGTTTTGGTGCATTTAATACTATTTGGGTGCATTCGGGACCGTTTGGTTGCATTATGAAACTCGGTGCAAAACGGGCCGAACTAGTACAAAAGTTCGTGCCACAAAGTTGCGTTGGAATTTTTCGCAACAAACACACCCGAACCACCCCCAATAGACCCTAAAGTAACGTTTTGGTGCGTTTTGTACTATTTTGGTGCATTCGGGACCGTTTGGTTACCTTATGAAACTCGGTGCACAATAGGCCGAACTAGTGCAAAAGTTCGTGCCACGAAGTCGCGTCGGAATTTTTCACAACGAACGCACCCGATCGACCCCATTGGACCCTAACTGACGTTTTGGCACGATACGTACCGTTTGGTGCATTCGAGACCGTTTGGTTGCCTTACGAAACTCGGTGCAAAACGGGCCGAACTAGTGCAAAAGTTCGTGGCACGAAGTCGCATCGGAATTTTTCACAACGAACACACCCAATCCACCCCATCAGACCCGAAACTGACGTTTTGGTGCATTTCATACTATTTGGGTGCATTCGGGCCGTTTGGTTGCCTTACGAAACTCGGTGTAAAACGGGCGGAACTAGTGCAAAAGTTCGTGCCATGAAGTCACGTCGGATTTTTTTTAAACGAACGCACCCGATCCTCCACACTAGACCATAAACTAACATTTTGGTGCTTTTCGTACCATTTGGGTGCATTCGGGACCTTTTGGTTGCCTTACTAAACTCGGTGCAAAACGGGCCGAACTAGTGCATATGTTCGTGCCACGAAGTCACGTCGGAATTTTTCACAACGAACGCACCCAATCCACCCCATTAGACCCTAAAACTGACGTTTTGGTGCATTTCCCTACTATTTGGGTGGATTCGGGGGTGTTTGGTTGCCTTACCAAACTCGGTGTACAACGGGCCGAACTAGTACAAAAGTTTGTGCCACGAAGTCGCGTCGGAATTTTTCACAACGAACGCTCCCGATCGACCCCATTGGACCCTAAACTGACGTTTTGGCACGATACGTACCGTTTGGGTGCATTCGAGACCGTTTGGTTGCCTTACGAAACTCGGTGCAAAACGGGCCGAACTAGTGCATAAGTTCGTGAAACGAAGTCGCGTCGGAATTTTTCACAACGAACGCTCCCAATCCACCCCATTAGACCCTAAACTGACGTTTTAGTGCATTTTGTACTATTTGGGTGCATTCGGGGCTGTTTGGATGCCTTACAAAACTCGATGCAAAACGGGCCAAACTAGTGCAAAAGTTTGTGCCACGAAGTCGCATCAGAATTTTTCACAACGAACGCACCCGATCCAACCCATTAGACTATAAACTGACATTTCGGTGCGTTTCATACTATTTGGGTGCATTCGGGACCGTTTGGTTGCATTATGAAACTCGGTGCAAAACGGGCCGAACTAGTGCAAAAGTTTGTGAAACGAAGTCGCGTCGGAATTTTTCACAACGAACGCTCCCAATCCACCCCATTAGACCCTAAACTGACGTTTTAGTGCATTTTGTACTATTTGGGTGCATTCGGGGCTGTTTGGATGCCTTACAAAACTCGATGCAAAACGGGCCAAACTAGTGCAAAAGTTTGTGCCACGAAGTCGCATCAGAATTTTTCACAACGAACGCACCCGATCCAACCAATTAGACTATAAACTGACATCTCGGTGCGTTTCATACTACTTGGGTGCAGTTCGGGACCGTTTGGTTGCATTATGAAACTCGGTGCAAAACGGGCCGAACTAGTGCAAAAGTTCGTGCCACGAAGTCACGTTGGAATTTTTCACAACAAACACACCCGAACCACCCCATTGACCCTATACTGACATTTTGGTGCGTTTCGTACAATTTGGGTGCATTCGGGACCGTTTGATTGCCTTACGAAACTCAGTATACAACGGGCAAAACTAGTACAAAAGTTCGTGCCTCGAAGTCGCGTCGGAATTTTTCGCAACGAACACACCCGATCCACCCCATTGGACCCTAACTAACGTTTTGCTGCGTTTCGTACCATTTGGGTGCATTCGGGGCTGTTTGGTTGCCTTACGAAACTCGGTGCAAAACGGGCCGAACTAGTGCATATGTTCGTGCCACGAAGTCGCGTCAGAATTTTACACAACAACGCACCCAATCCACCCCATTGGACTCTAAACTGACGTTTTTAAGCATTTCGTACTATTTGGGTGCATTCGGGGCCGTTTGGTTGCCTTACAAACTCGGTGCAAAACGGGCCGAACTAGTGCATATTTTCGTCCCATAAAGTCACGTCGGAATTTTTTGCAACGAACGCACCCGATCCACCCCATTAGACCCTAAACTGACGTTTTGGTGCATTTCGTACTATTTGGGTGCATTCAGGGCCGCTTGGTTGCCTTACGAAACTCGGTGCAAAATGGGCCGAACTAGGCCAAAGTTCGTGCCAGATTGTCGCGTTGGATTTTTTTGCAACGAACGCACCCGATCCACCCCATTAGACCCTAAACTGACATTTTGGTGCGTGTCGAACTATTTGGGTGCATTCGGGACCGTTTGGTTGCCTTTCGAAACTCGGTGCAAAACGGGCCGAACTAGTGCAAAAGTTCGTGCCATGAAGTCGCGTCGGAATTTTTCGCAACGAACGCACCCGATCCACCCCATTAGACCCTAAACTGACATTTTGGTGCGTTTCGTACTATTTTGTTGCATTCGGGGCTGTTTGGTTGCCTTACCAAACTCGGTGTACAACGGGCCGAACTAGTACAAAAGTTCGTGCCACGAAGTCGCGTCGGAATTTTTTGCAACAAACGCACCCTATCCACCGCATTGGACCCTAAACTGATGTTTTGGTGCGTTTCGTACCAATTGGGTGCATTCGGGACCTTTTGGTTGCCTTACGAAACTCGGTGCAAAACGGGCCGAACTAGTGCAAAAGTTCGTGAAACGAAGTCGCGTCGGATTTTTTCACAACTAACGCTCCCAATCCACCCCATTAGACTCTAAACTGACGTTTTAGTGCATTTTGTACTATTTGGGTGCATTCGGGGTTGTTTGGTTGCCTTACAAAACTCGATGCAAAACGGGCCAAACTAGTGCAAAGGTTTGTGCCACGAAGTCGCATCGTAATTTTACACAATGAACGCACCCGATCCAACCCATTAGACTCTAAAATGACATTTCGGTGCGTTTCATACTATTTGGGTGCATTCGGGACCGTTTAGTTGCATTATGAAACTCGGTGCAAAACGGGCCGAACTAGTGCAAAAGTTCGTGCCACGAAGTCGCGTTGGAATTTTTCGTAACGAACGCACCCGAAAAACCCCATTAGACCCTATAATGACATTTTGGTGTGTTTCGTACAATTTGGGTGGATTCGGGACCGTTTGATTGCCTTACGAAACTCGGTATACAACGGGCAAAACTAGTACAAAAGTTCGTGCCACGAAGTCGCGTCGGAATTTTCCGCAACGAACGCACCCGATCCACCCCATTGGACCCTAAACTAACATTTTGGTGCGTTTCGTACCATTTGGGTGCATTCGGGACCTTTTGGTTGCCTTACGAACTCGGTGTAAAACGGGCCGAACTAGTGCAAAGTTCGTGGCACGAAGTCGCGTCTGAATTTTTCGCAACGAACACACCCGATCCACCCCATTGGACCCTAAACTGACATTTTGGTGCCTTTCGTACTATTTGGGTGCATTCGGGACCATTTGGTTGCCTTATGAAACTCGGTGCAAAACGGGCCGAACTAGTGCAAAAGTTTGTGCCGCGAAGTCGCGTTGGAATTTTTCGCAACGAACGCACTCAAACCATCTCATTAGACCCTAAACTGATGTTTTGGTGCGTTTCATACTATGTGGATGCATTCGGGACCGTTTGGTTGCCTTTCGAAACTCGGTGCAAAACGGGCCGAACTAGTGCAAAAGTTTGTGCCATGAAGTCGCGTCGGAATTTTTTACAACGAACGCACCCGATCCACCCCATTAGACCCTAAACTGACATTTTGGTGCGTTTCGTACTATTTTGGTGCATTCGGGGCTGTTTGGTTGCCTTACGAAACTCGGTGTACAACGGGCCGAACTAGTACAAAAGTTCGTGCCACGAAGTCGAGTCGGAATTTTTCGCAACAAACGCACCCGATCCACCCCATTGGACCCTAATATGACATTTTGGTGCGTTTCGTACCAATTGGGTGCATTCGGGGCTGTTTGGTTGCCTTACTAAACTCGGTGTACAACGGGCCGAACTAGTACAAAAGTTCGTGCCACGAAGTCGCGTTGGAATTTTTTGCAAGGAACGCACCCGATCCCCCATTGGACCCTAAACTGATGTTTTGGTGCGTTTTCGTACATTTGGGTGCATTCGAGACCTTTGGTTGCCTTACGAAACTCGGTGGCAAAACGGCCGAACTAGTGCAAAAAGTTCGTGGCACGAAGTCGCGTCGGAATTTTGCAACAACGAACACACCCAATCCACCCCATCAGACCCTAAACAGACGTTTTGGTGCATTTCATACTATTTGGGTGCATTTGGGGCCGTTTGTGTTGCCTTACGAAACTCGGTCCAAAACGGGCCGAACTAGTGCAAAAGTTCGTGCCATGAAGTCACTCGGATTTTTTCAACGAACGCACCCGATCCTCGCATTAGACCCTAAACTTACATTTGGTGCGTTTCGTACCATTTGGGTGCATTCGGGGCCTCTTGGTTGCCTTACGAAACTCGGTGAAAAACGGGCCGAACTAGTGCAAAAGTTCGTGCCACGAAGTCGCGTCGGAATTTTCACAACGAACGCACCCAATCCACCCCATTAGACCCTAAACTGACGTTTTGGTGCATTTAATACTATTTGGGTGCATTCGGGACCGTTTGGTTGCATTATGAAACTCGGTGCAAAACGGGCCGAACTAGTACAAAAGTTCGTGCCACAAAGTTGCGTTGGAATTTTTCGCAACAAACACACCCGAACCACCCCCAATAGACCCTAAAGTAACGTTTTGGTGCGTTTTGTACTATTTTGGTGCATTCGGGACCGTTTGGTTACCTTATGAAACTCGGTGCACAATAGGCCGAACTAGTGCAAAAGTTCGTGCCACGAAGTCGCGTCGGAATTTTTCACAACGAACGCACCCGATCGACCCCATTGGACCCTAAACTGACGTTTTGGCACGATACGTACCGTTTGGGTGCATTCGAGACCGTTTGGTTGCCTTACGAAACTCGGTGCAAAACGGGCCGAACTAGTGCAAAAGTTCGTGGCACGAAGTCGCATCGGAATTTTTCACAACGAACACACCCAATCCACCCCATCAGACCCGAAACTGACGTTTTGGTGCATTTCATACTATTTGGGTGCATTCGGGGCCGTTTGGTTGCCTTACGAAACTCGGTGTAAAACGGGCGGAACTAGTGCAAAAGTTCGTGCCATGAAGTCACGTCGGATTTTTTTTAAACGAACGCACCCGATCCTCCACACTAGACCATAAACTAACATTTTGGTGCTTTTCGTACCATTTGGGTGCATTCGGGACCTTTTGGTTGCCTTACTAAACTCGGTGCAAAACGGGCCGAACTAGTGCATATGTTCGTGCCACGAAGTCACGTCGGAATTTTTCACAACGAACGCACCCAATCCACCCCATTAGACCCTAAACTGACGTTTTGGTGCATTTCCTACTATTTGGGTGGATTCGGGGGTGTTTGGTTGCCTTACCAAACTCGGTGTACAACGGGCCGAACTAGTACAAAAGTTTGTGCCACGAAGTCGCGTCGGAATTTTTCACAACGAACGCTCCCGATCGACCCCATTGGACCCTAAACTGACGTTTGGCACGATACGTACCGTTTGGGTGCATTCGAGACCGTTTGGTTGCCTTACGAAACTCGGTGCAAAACGGGCCGAACTAGTGCATAAGTTCGTGAAACGAAGTCGCGTCGGAATTTTTCACAACGAACGCTCCCAATCCACCCCATTAGACCCTAAACTGACGTTTTAGTGCATTTTGTACTATTTGGGTGCATTCGGGGCTGTTTGGATGCCTTACAAAACTCGATGCAAAACGGGCCAAACTAGTGCAAAAGTTTGTGCCACGAAGTCGCATCAGAATTTTTCACAACGAACGCACCCGATCCAACCCATTAGACTATAAACTGACATTTCGGTGCGTTTCATACTATTTGGGTGCATTCGGGACCGTTTGGTTGCATTATGAAACTCGGTGCAAAACGGGCCGAACTAGTGCAAAAGTTTGTGAAACGAAGTCGCGTCGGAATTTTTCACAACGAACGCTCCCAATCCACCCCATTAGACCCTAAACTGACGTTTTAGTGCATTTTGTACTATTTGGGTGCATTCGGGGCTGTTTGGATGCCTTACAAAACTCGATGCAAAACGGGCCAAACTAGTGCAAAAGTTTGTGCCACGAAGTCGCATCAGAATTTTTCACAACGAACGCACCCGATCCAACCAATTAGACTATAAACTGACATCTCGGTGCGTTTCATACTACTTGGGTGCATTCGGGACCGTTTGGTTGCATTATGAAACTCGGTGCAAAACGGGCCGAACTAGTGCAAAAGTTCGTGCCACGAAGTCACGTTGGAATTTTTCACAACAAACACACCCGAACCACCCCATTTGACCCTATACTGACATTTTGGTGCGTTTCGTACAATTTGGGTGCATTCGGGACCGTTTGATTGCCTTACGAAACTCAGTATACAACGGGCAAAACTAGTACAAAAGTTCGTGCCTCGAAGTCGCGTCGGAATTTTTCGCAACGAACACACCCGATCCACCCCATTGGACCCTAAACTAACGTTTTGCTGCGTTTCGTACCATTTGGGTGCATTCGGGGCTGTTTGGTTGCCTTACGAAACTCGGTGCAAAACGGGCCGAACTAGTGCATATGTTCGTGCCACGAAGTCGCGTCAGAATTTTACACAACAAACGCACCCAATCCACCCCATTGGACTCTAAACTGACGTTTTTAAGCATTTCGTACTATTTGGGTGCATTCGGGGCCGTTTGGTTGCCTTACAAAACTCGGTGCAAAACGGGCCGAACTAGTGCATATTTTCGTCCCATAAAGTCACGTCGGAATTTTTGCAACGAACGCACCCGATCCACCCCATTAGACCCTAAACTGACGTTTTGGTGCATTTCGTACTATTTGGGTGCATTCAGGGCCGCTTGGTTGCCTTACGAAACTCGGTGCAAAATGGGCCGAACTAGGCCAAAGTTCGTGCCAGATTGTCGCGTTGGATTTTTTTGCAACGAACGCACCCGATCCACCCCATTAGACCCTAAACTGACATTTTGGTGCGTGTCGAACTATTTGGGTGCATTCGGGACCGTTTGGTTGCCTTTCGAAACTCGGTGCAAAACGGGCCGAACTAGTGCAAAAGTTCGTGCCATGAAGTCGCGTCGGAATTTTTCGCAACGAACGCACCCGATCCACCCCATTAGACCCTAAACTGACATTTTGGTGCGTTTCGTACTATTTTGTTGCATTCGGGGCTGTTTGGTTGCCTTACCAAACTCGGTGTACAACGGGCCGAACTAGTACAAAAGTTCGTGCCACGAAGTCGCGTCGGAATTTTTTGCAACAAACGCACCCTATCCACCGCATTGGACCCTAAACTGATGTTTTGGTGCGTTTCGTACCAATTGGGTGCATTCGGGACCTTTTGGTTGCCTTACGAAACTCGGTGCAAAACGGGCCGAACTAGTGCAAAAGTTCGTGAAACGAAGTCGCGTCGGAATTTTTCACAACTAACGCTCCCAATCCACCCCATTAGACTCTAAACTGACGTTTTAGTGCATTTTGTACTATTTGGGTGCATTCGGGGTTGTTTGGTTGCCTTACAAAACTCGATGCAAAACGGGCCAAACTAGTGCAAAGGTTTGTGCCACGAAGTCGCATCGTAATTTTACACAATGAACGCACCCGATCCAACCCATTAGACTCTAAAATGACATTTCGGTGCGTTTCATACTATTTGGGTGCATTCGGGACCGTTTAGTTGCATTATGAAACTCGGTGCAAAACGGGCCGAACTAGTGCAAAAGTTCGTGCCACGAAGTCGCGTTGGAATTTTTCGTAACGAACGCACCCGAAAAACCCCATTAGACCCTATAATGACATTTTGGTGTGTTTCGTACAATTTGGGTGGATTCGGGACCGTTTGATTGCCTTACGAAACTCGGTATACAACGGGCAAAACTAGTACAAAAGTTCGTGCCACGAAGTCGCGTCGGAATTTTCCGCAACGAACGCACCCGATCCACCCCATTGGACCCTAAACTAACATTTTGGTGCGTTTCGTACCATTTGGGTGCATTCGGGACCTTTTGGTTGCCTTACGAACTCGGTGTAAAACGGGCCGAACTAGTGCAAAGTTCGTGGCACGAAGTCGCGTCTGAATTTTTCGCAACGAACACACCCGATCCACCCCATTGGACCCTAAACTGACATTTTGGTGCCTTTCGTACTATTTGGGTGCATTCGGGACCATTTGGTTGCCTTATGAAACTCGGTGCAAAACGGGCCGAACTAGTGCAAAAGTTTGTGCCGCGAAGTCGCGTTGGAATTTTTCGCAACGAACGCACTCAAACCATCTCATTAGACCCTAAACTGATGTTTTGGTGCGTTTCATACTATGTGGATGCATTCGGGACCGTTTGGTTGCCTTTCGAAACTCGGTGCAAAACGGGCCGAACTAGTGCAAAAGTTTGTGCCATGAAGTCGCGTCGGAATTTTTTACAACGAACGCACCCGATCCACCCCATTAGACCCTAAACTGACATTTTGGTGCGTTTCGTACTATTTTGGTGCATTCGGGGCTGTTTGGTTGCCTTACCAAACTCGGTGTACAACGGGCCGAACTAGTACAAAAGTTCGTGCCACGAAGTCGCGTCGGAATTTTTTGCAACAAACGCACCCTATCCACCCCATTAGACCCTAAACTGATGTTTTGGTGCGTTTCGTACCAATTGGGTGCATTCGGGACCTTTTGGTTGCCTTACGAAACTCGGTGCAAAACGGGCCGAACTAGTGCAAAAGTTCGTGAAACGAAGTCGCGTCGGAATTTTTCACAACGAACGCTCCCAATCCAGCCCATTAGACCCTAAACTGACGTTTTATTGCATTTTGTACTATTTGGGTGCATTCGGGGCTGTTTGGATGCCTTACAAAACTCGATGCAAAACGGGCGAAACTAGTGCAAAAGTTTGTGCCACGAAGTCGCATCAGAATTTTTCACAACAAACGCACCCGATCCAACCCATTAGACTATAAACTGACATTTCGGTGCATTTCATACTATTTGGGTGCATTCGGGACCGTTTGGTTGCATTACGAAACTCGGTGCAAAACGGGCCGAACTAGTGCAAAAGTTCGTGAAACGAAGTCGCGTCGGAATTTTTCACAACGAACGCTCCCAATCCACCCCATTAGACCCTAAACTGATGTTTTAGTGCATTTTGTACTATTTGGGTGCATTCGGGGCTGTTTGGATGCCTTACAAAACTCGATGCAAAACGGGCCAAACTAGTGCAAAAGTTTGTGCCACGAAGTCGCATCAGAATTTTTCACAACGAACGCACCCGATCCAACCCATTAGACTATAAACTGACATTTCGGTGCGTTTCATACTATTTGGGTGCATTCGGGACCTTTTGGTTGCATTGTGAAACTCGGTGCAAAACGGGCCGAACTAGTGCAAAAGTTCGTGCCACGAAGTCACATTGGAATTTTTCGCAACAAACATACCCGAACCACCCCATTTGACCCTATACTGACATTTTGGTGCGTTTCGTACAATTTGGGTGCATTCGGGACCGTTTGATTGCCTTACGAAACTCAGTATACAGCGGGCAAAACTAGTACAAAAGTTCGTGCCTCGAAGTCGCGTCGGAATTTTTCGCAACGAACGCACCCGATCCACCCCATTGGACCCTAAACTAACGTTTTGGTGCGTTTCGTACCATTTGGGTGCATTCGGGACCTTTTGGTTGCCTTACTAAACTCGGTGCAAAACGGGCCGAACTAGTGCATATGTTCGTGCCACGAAGTCGCTTCGGAATTTTTCACAACGAACGCACCCAATCCACCCCATTAGACCCTAAACTGACGTTTTGGTGCATTTCATACTATTTGGGTGCATTCAGGGGTGTTTGGTTGCCTTACCAAACTCGGTGTACAACGGGCTGAACTAGTACAAAAGTTCGTGCCACGAAGTCGCGTCGGAATTTTTTGCAACGAACGCATCCGATCCACCCCATTAGACCCTAAACTGACGTTTTGGTGCATTTCGTACTATTTGGGTGCATTCAGGGCCGCTTGGTTGCCTTACGAAACTCGGTGCAAAATGGGCCGAACTAGGCCAAAGTTCGTGCCAGATTGTCGCGTTGGAATTTTTTGCAACGAACGCACCCGATCCACCCCATTAGACCCTAAACTGACATTTTGGTGCGTGTCGAACTATTTGGGTGCATCCGGGACCGTTTGGTGGCTTTACAAAACTCGGTGCAAAACGGGCCGAACTAGTACAAAAGTTCGTGCCACGAAGTCGCGTTGGAATTTTTCACAACAAACGCACCCGAACCACCCCAATAAACCCTAAAGTAACGTTTTGGTGCGTTTCGTACTATTTTGGTGCATTCGGGACCGTTTGGTTGCCTTATGAAACTCAGTGCACAACGGGCCGAACTAGTGCAAAAGTTCGTGCCACGAAGTCGCGTCGGAATTTTTCACAACGAACGCACCCGATCCACCCCATTGGACCCTAAACTAACGTTTTGGTGCGTTTCGTACCATTTGGGTGCATTCGGGACCATTTGGTTGCCTTACGAACTCGGTGCAAAACAGGCCGAACTAGTGCAAAAGTTCGTGGCACGAAGTCGCGTCTGAATTTTTCGCAACGAACACACCCGATCCACCCCATTGGACCCTAATCTAATATTTTGGTGCGTTTCGTACTATTTGGGTGCATTCGGGACCATTTGGTTGCCTTATGAAACTCGGTGCAAAACGGGCCGAACTAGTGCAAAAGTTCGTGCTGCGAACTCGCGTTGGAATTTTTCGCAACGAACGCACTCAAACCACCTCATTAGACCCTAAACTGATGTTTTGGTGCATTTCATACTATTGGTGCATTCGGGACCTTTGGTTGCCTTTCGAAACTCGGTGCAAAACGGGCCGAACTAGTGCAAAAGTTCGTGCCATGAAGTCGCGTCGGAATTTTTCGCAATGAATGCACCCGATCCACCCCATTAGACCCTAAACTGACATTTTGGTGCGTTTCGTACTATTTTGGTGCATTCGGGGCTGTTTGGTTGCCTTACCAAACTCGGTGTACAACGGGCCGAACTAGTACAAAAGTTCGTGCCACGAAGTCGCGTCGGAATTTTTTGCAACAAACGCACCCTATCCACACCATTGGACCCTAAACTGATGTTTTGGTGCGTTTCGTACCAATTGGGTGCATTCGGGACCTTTTGGTTGCCTTACGAAACTCGGTGCAAAACGGGCCGAACTAGTGCAAAAGTTCGTGAAACGAAGTCGCGTCGGAATTTTTCATAACGAACGCTCCCAATCCACCCCATTAGACCCTAAATTGACGTTTTAGTGCATTTTGTGCTATTTGGGTGCATTCGGGGCTGTTTGGTTGCCTTACAAAACTCGAAGCAAAACGGGCCAAACTAGTGCAAAAGTTTGTGCCACGAAGTCGCATCGGAATTTTTCACAACGAACGCACCCCATCCAACCCATTAGACTATAAACTGACATTTCGGTGTGTTTCATACTATTTGGGTGCATTCGGGACCGTTTGGTTGCATTATGAAACTCGGTGCAAAACGGGTCGAACTAGTGCAAAAGTTCGTGCCACGAAGTCGCGTTGGAATTTTTCGCAACAAACACACCCAAACCACCCCATTAGACCCTATACTGACATTTTGGTGCGTTTCGTACAATTTGGGTGCATTCGGGACCGTTTGATTGCCTTACGAAACTCAGTATACAACGGGCAAAACTAGTACAAAAGTTCGTGCCTCGAAGTCGCGTCGGAATTTTTCGCAACGAACGCACCCGATCCACCCCATTGGACCCTAAACTAACGTTTTGGTGCGTTTCGTACCATTTGGGTGCATTCGGGACCTTTTGGTTGCCTTACGAAACTCGGTGCAAAACGGGCCGAACTAGTGCATATGTTCGTGCCACGAAGTCGCGTCGGAATTTTTCAGAACGAACGCACCCAATCCACCCCATTGGACTCTAAACTGACGTTTTTAAGCATTTCGTACTATTTGGGTGCAGTCGGGGCCGTTTGGTTGCCTTACGAAACTCGGTGCAAAACGGGCCGAACTAGTGCATATTTTCGTCCCATAAAGTCACGTCGGAATTTTTTGCAACGAACGCACCCGATCCACCCCATTAGACCCTAAACTGACGTTTTGGTGCATTTCGTACTATTTGGGTGCATTCAGGGCCGCTTGGTTGCCTTACGAAACTCGATGCAAAATGGGCCGAACTAGGCCAAAGTTCGTGCCAGATTGTCGCGTTGGAATTTTTTGCAACGAACACACCCGATCCACCCCATTAGACAATAAACTGACATTTTGGTGCGTGTCGAACTATTTGGGTGCATCCGGGACTGTTTGGTGGCTTTACAAACTCGGTGCAAAACGGGCCGAACTAGTGCAAAAGTTCGTGCCACGAAGTCGCGTTGGAATTTTTCGCAACAAACACACCTGAACCACCCCAATAAACCCTAAAGTAACGTTTTGGTGCGTTTCGTACTATTTTGGTGCATTCGGGACCGTTTGGTTGCCTTATGAAACTCAGTGCACAACGGGCCGAACTAGTGCAAAAGTTCGTGCCACGAAGTCGCATCGGAATTTTTCACAACGAACGCACCCGATCCACCCCATTAGACCCTAAACTAACATTTTGGTGCGTTTCGTACTATTTGGGTGCATTCGGGACCATTTGGTTGCCTTATGAAACTCGGTGCAAAACGGGCCGAACTAATGCAAAAGTTCGTGCCGCGAACTCGCGTTGGAATTTTTCGCAATGAACGCACCCGATCCACCACATTAGACCCTAAACTGACATTTTGGTGCGTTTCGTACTATTTTGGTGCATTCGGGGCTGTTTGGTTGCCTTACCAAACTCGGTGTACAACGGGCCGAACTAGTACAAAAGTTCGTGCCACGAAGTCGCGTCGGAATTTTTTGCAACAAACGCACCCTATCCACACCATTGGACCCTAAACTGATGTTTTGGTGCGTTTCGTACCAATTGGGTGCATTCGGGACCTTTTGGTTGCCTTACGAAACTCGGTGCAAAACGGGCCGAACTAGTGCAAAAGTTCGTGAAACGAAGTCGCGTCGGAATTTTTCATAACGAACGCTCCCAATCCACCCCATTAGACCCTAAATTGACGTTTTAGTGCATTTTGTGCTATTTGGGTGCATTCGGGGCTGTTTGGTTGCCTTACAAAACTCGAAGCAAACCGGGCCAAACTAGTGCAAAAGTTTGTGCCACGAAGTCGCATCGGAATTTTTCACAACGAACGCACCCCATCCACCCATTAGACTATAAAACTGACATTTCGGTGTGTTTCATACTATTTGGGTGCATTCGGGACCGTTTGGTTGCATTATGAAACTCGGTGCAAAACGGGTCGAACTAGTGCAAAAGTTCGTGCCACGAAGTCGCGTTGGAATTTTTTCGCAACAAACACACCCAAACCACCCCATTAGACCCTATACTGACATTTTGGTGCGTTTCGTACAATTTGGGTGCATTCGGTGACCGTTTGATTGCCTTACGAAACTCAGTATACAACGGGCAAACTAGTACAAAAGTTCGTGCCTCGAAGTCGCGTCGGAATTTTTCGCAACGAACGCACCCGATCCACCCCATTGGACCCTAAACTAACGTTTTGGTGCGTTTCGTACCATTTGGGTGCATTCGGGACCTTTTGGTTGCCTTACGAAACTCGGTGCAAAACGGGCCGAACTAGTGCATATGTTCGTGCCACGAAGTCGCGTCGGAATTTTTCAGAACGAACGCACCCAATCCACCCCATTGGACTCTAAACTGACGTTTTTAAGCATTTCGTACTATTTGGGTGCAGTCGGGGCCGTTTGGTTGCCTTACGAAACTCGGTGCAAAACGGGCCGAACTAGTGCATATTTTCGTCCCATAAAGTCACGTCGGAATTTTTTGCAACGAACGCACCCGATCCACCCCATTAGACCCTAAACTGACGTTTTGGTGCATTTCGTACTATTTGGGTGCATTCAGGGCCGCTTGGTTGCCTTACGAAACTCGATGCAAAATGGGCCGAACTAGGCCAAAAGTTCGTGCCAGAGTCGCGTTGGAATTTTTTGCAACGAACACACCCGATCCACCCCATTAGACAATAAACTGACATTTTGGTGCGTGTCGAACTATTTGGGTGCATCCGGGACTGTTTGGTGCTTACAAAACTCGGTGCAAAACGGGCCGAACTAGTGCAAAAGTTCGTGCCACGAAGTCGCGTTGGAATTTTTCGCAACAACACACCTGAACCACCCCATAAACCCTAAAGTAACGTTTTGGTGCGTTTCGTACTATTTGGTGCATTCGGGACCGTTTGGTTGCCTTATGAAACTCAGTGCAAACGGGCCGAACTAGTGCAAAAGTTCGTGCCACAAAGTCGCATCGGAATTTTTCACAACGAACGCACCCGATCCACCCATTAGACCCTAAACTAACATTTTGGTGCGTTTCGTACTATTTGGGTGCATTCGGGACCATTTGGTTGCCTTATGAAACTCGGTGCAAAACGGGCCGAACTAATGCAAAAGTTCGTGCCGCGAACTCGCGTTGGAATTTTTCGCAATGAACGCACCCGATCCACCCCATTAGACCCTAAACTGACATTTTGGTGTGTTTCGTACTATTTGGGTGCATTCAGGGCCGCTTGGTTGCCTTACGAACTCGGTGCAAAAGGGCCGAACTAGTGCAAAGTTCGTGCCAGAGTCGCGTTGGAATTTTTTGCAAGAACGCACCCGATCCACCCCATTAGACCCTAAACTGACATTTTGGTGCGTGTCGAACTATTGGGTGCATCGAGACCGTTTGGTTGGCTTTATAAACTCGGTGCAAAACGGGCCGAACTAGTGCAAAAGTTCGTGCCACGAAGTCGCGTTGGAATTTTTCGCAACAAACGCACCCGAACCACCCCATAGACCCTAAAGTAACGTTTTGGTGTTTTTGTACTATTTGGTGCATTCGTGACCGTTTGGTTGCCTTATGAACTCGGTGCAAACGGGCCGAACTAGTGCAAAAGTTCGTGAAACGAAGTCGCGTCGGAATTTTTCACAACGAACGCTCCCAAATCCACCCCATTAGACCCTAAACTGACGTTTTGGTGCATTTTGTACTATTTGGGTGCATTCGGGGCTGTTTGGATTGCCTTACAAAACTCGATGCAAAACGGGCCAAACTAGTGCAAAAGTTTGTGCCACGAAAGTCGCATCGGAATTTTTCACAACGAACGCACCCGATCCAACCCATTAGACTATAACTGACATTTCGGTGCGTTTCATACTATTTGGGTGCATTCGGGACCGTTTGGTTGCATTATGAAACTCGGTGCAAAACGGGCCGAACTAGTGCAAAAGTTCGTGCCACGAAGTCAGCAGTTGGAATTTTTCGCAACAAACGCACCCCGAACCACCCCATTAGACCCTATACTGACATTTTGGTGCGTTTCGTACAATTTGGGTGCATTCGGGACCGTTTGATTGCCTTACGAAACTCAGTATACAACGGGCAAAACTAGTACAAAAGTTCGTGCCTACGAAGTCGCGTCGGAATTTTTCGCAACGAACACACCCGATCCACCCCATTGGACCCTAAACTAACGTTTTGGTGCGTTTCGTACCATTTGGGTGCATTCGGGACCTTTTGGTTGCCTTACTAAACTCGGTGCAAAACGGGCCGAACTAGTGCATATGTTCGTGCCACGAAGTCGCGTCGGAATTTTTCACAACGAACGCACCCAATCCACCCCATTAGACCCTAAACTGACGTTTTGGTGCATTTCATACTATTTGGGTGCATTCAGGGGTGTTTGGTTGCCTTACCAAACTCGGTGTACAACGGGCCGAACTAGTACAAAAGTTCGTGCCACGAAGTCGCGTCGGAATTTTTTGCAACGAACGCATCCGATCCACCCCATTAGACCCTAAACTGACGTTTTGGTGCATTTCGTACTATTTGGGTGCATTCAGGGCCGCTTGGTTGCCTTACGAAACTCGGTGCAAAATGGGCCGAACTAGGCCAAAGTTCGTGCCAGATTGTCGCGTTGGAATTTTTTGCAACGAACACCACCCGATCCACCCCATTAGACAATAAACTGACATTTTGGTGCGTGTCGAACTATTTGGGTGCATCCGGGACTGTTTGGTGGCTTTACAAAACTCGGTGCAAAACGGGCCGAACTAGTGCAAAAAGTTCGTGCCACGAAGTCGCGTTGGAATTTTTCGCAACAAAACACACCTGAACCACCCCAATAAACCCTAAAGTAACGTTTTGGTGCGTTTCGTACTATTTTGGTGCATTCGGGACCGTTTGGTTGCCTTATGAAACTCAGTGCACAACGGGCCGAACTAGTGCAAAAGTTCGTGCCACGAAGTCGCATCGGAATTTTCACAACGAACGCACCCGATCCACCCCATTAGACCCTAAACTAACATTTTGGTGCGTTCGTACTATTTGGGGTGCATTCGGGACCATTTGGTTGCCTTATGAAACTCGGTGCAAAACGGGCCGAACTAATGCAAAAGTTCGTGCCCGCGAACTCGCGTTGGAATTTTTCGCAATGAACGCACCCGATCCACCACATTAGACCCTAAACTGACATTTTGGTGCGTTTCGTACTATTTGGTGCATTCGGGGCTGTTTGGTTGCCTTACCAAACTCGGTGTACAACGGGCCGAACTAGTACAAAAGTTCGTGCCACGAAGTCGCGTCGGAATTTTTTGCAACAAACGCACCCTATCCACACCATTGGACCCTAAACTGATGTTTTGGTGCGTTTCGTACCAATTGGGTGCATTCGGGACCTTTTGGTTGCCTTACGAAACTCGGTGCAAAACGGGCCGAACTAGTGCAAAAGTTCGTGAAACGAAGTCGCGTCGGAATTTTTCATAACGAACGCTCCCAATCCACCCCATTAGACCCTAAATTGACGTTTTAGTGCATTTTGTGCTATTTGGGTGCATTCGGGGCTGTTTGGTTGCCTTACAAAACTCGAAGCAAAAACGGGCCAAACTAGTGCAAAAGTTTGTGCCACGAAGTCGCATCGGAATTTTTCACAACGAACGCACCCCATCCAACCCATTAGACTATAAACTGACATTTCGGTGTGTTTCATACTATTTGGGTGCATTCGGGACCGTTTGGTTGCATTATGAAACTCGGTGCAAAACGGGTCGAACTAGTGCAAAAGTTCGTGCCACGAAGTCGCGTTGGAATTTTTCGCAACAAACACACCCAAACCACCCCATTAGACCCTATACTGACATTTTGGTGCGTTTCGTACAATTTGGGTGCATTCGAGGACCGTTTGATTGCCTTACGAAACTCAGTATACAACGGGCAAAACTAGTACAAAAGTTCGTGCCTCGAAGTCGCGTCGGAATTTTTCGCAACGAACGCACCCGATCCACCCCATTGGACCCTAAACTAACGTTTTGGTGCGTTTCGTACCATTTGGGTGCATTCGGGACCTTTTGGTTGCCTTACGAAACTCGGTGCAAAACGGGCCGAACTAGTGCATATGTTCGTGCCACGAAGTCGCGTCGGAATTTTTCAGAACGAACGCACCCAATCCACCCCATTGGACTCTAAACTGACGTTTTTAAGCATTTCGTACTATTTGGGTGCAGTCGGGGCCGTTTGGTTGCCTTACGAAACTCGGTGCAAAACGGGCCGAACTAGTGCATATTTTCGTCCCATAAAGTCACGTCGGAATTTTTTGCAACGAACGCACCCGATCCACCCCATTAGACCCTAAACTGACGTTTTGGTGCATTTCGTACTATTTGGGTGCATTCAGGGCCGCTTGGTTGCCTTACGAAACTCGATGCAAAATGGGCCGAACTAGGCCAAAGTTCGTGCCAGATTGTCGCGTTGGAATTTTTTGCAACGAACACACCCGATCCACCCCATTAGACAATAAACTGACATTTTGGTGCGTGTCGAACTATTTGGGTGCATCCGGGACTGTTTGGTGGCTTTACAAAACTCGGTGCAAAACGGGCCGAACTAGTGCAAAAGTTCGTGCCACGAAGTCGCGTTGGAATTTTTCGCAACAAACACACCTGAACCACCCCAATAAACCCTAAAGTAACGTTTTGGTGCGTTTCGTACTATTTTGGTGCATTCGGGACCGTTTGGTTGCCTTATGAAACTCAGTGCACAACGGGCCGAACTAGTGCAAAAGTTCGTGCCACAAAGTCGCATCGGAATTTTTCACAACGAACGCACCCGATCCACCCCATTAGGACCCTAAACTAACATTTTGGTGCGTTTCGTACTATTTGGGTGCATTCGGGACCATTTGGTTGCCTTACTGAAACTCGGTGCAAAACGGGCCGAACTAAGTGCAAAAGTTCGTGCCGCGAACTCGCGTCGGAATTTTTCGCAACTGAACGCACCCGATCCACCCCATTAGACCCTAAACTGACATTTTGGTGCTGTTTCGTACTATTTGGGTGCATTCAGGGCCGCTTGGTTGCCTTACGAAACTCGGTGCAAAACGGGCCGAACTAGTGCCAAAAGTTCGTGCCAGATTGTCGCGTTGGAATTTTTTGCAAGGGAACGCACCCGATCCACCCCATTAGACCCTAAACTGACATTTTGGTGCGTGTCGACTATTTCGGGTGCATCCGGACCGTTGGTGGCTTTATAAAAACTCGGTGCAAAACGGGCCGAACTAGTGCAAAAGTTCGTGCCACGAAGTCGCTTGGAATTTTTTCGCAACAAACGCACCCGAACCACCCAATAGACCCTAAAGTAACGTTTTGGTGCGTTTTGTACTATTTGGTGCATTCGTGACCGTTTGGTTGCCTTATGAACTCGGTGCACAACGGGCCGAACTAGTGCAAAAGTTCGTGAAACGAAGTCGCGTCGGAATTTTTCACAACGAACGCTCCCAATCCACCCCATTAGACCCTAAACTGATGTTTTAGTGCATTTTGTACTATTTGGGTGCATTCGGGGCTGTTTGGTTGCCTTACAAAACTCGATGCAAAACGGGCCAACTAGTGCAAAAGTTTGTGCCACGAAGTCGCATCAGAATTTTTCACAACGAACGCACCCGATCCACCCATTAGACTATAAACTGACATTTCGGTGCGTTTTATACTATTTGGGTGCATTCGGGACCGTTTGGTTGCATTATGAAACTCGGTGCAAAACGGGCCGAACTAGTGCAAAAGTTCGTGCCACGAAGTCACATTGGAATTTTTCGCAACAACACACCCGAACCACCCCATTTGACCCTATACTGACATTTTGGTGCGTTTCGTACAATTTGGGTGCATTCGGGACCGTTTGATTGCCTTACGAAACTCAGTATACAACGGGCAAAACTAGTACAAAAGTTCGTGCCTCGAAGTCGCGTCGGAATTTTTCGCAACGAACACACCGATCCACCCCATTGGACCCTAAACTAACGTTTTGGTGCGTTTCGTACCATTTGGGTGCATTCGGGACCTTTTGGTTGCCTTACAAACTCGGTGCAAAACGGGCCGAACTAGTGCATATGTTCGTGCACGAAGTCGCGTCGGAATTTTTCACAACGAACGCACCCAATCCACCCCATTAGACCCTAAACTGACGTTTTGGTGCATTTCATACTATTTGGGTGCATTCGGGGCCGTTTGGTTGCCTTACGAAACTCGGTGCAAAACGGGCCGAACTAGTGCATATTTTCGTCCCATAAAGTCACGTGGAATTTTTTGCAACGAACGCACCCGATCCACCCCATTAGACCCTAAAACTGACGTTTTGGTGCATTTCGTACTATTGGGTGCATTCAGGGCCGCTTGGTTGCCTTACGAACTCGGTGCAAAATGGGCCGAACTAGGCCAAAGTTCGTGCCAGATTGTCGCGTTGGAATTTTTGCAACGAACGCACCCGATCCACCCCATTAGACCCTAAACTGACATTTTGGTGCGTGTCCGAACTATTTGGGTGCATCCGGACCGTTTGGTGGCTTTACAAAACTCGGTGCAAAACGGGCCGAACTAGTGCAAAAGTTTGTGCCACGAAGTCGCGTTGGAATTTTTTCAGCAACAAACGCACCCGAACCACCCCAATAGAACCCTAAAGTAACGTTTTGGTGCGTTTCGTACTATTTTGGTGCATTCGGGACCGTTTGGTTGCCTTATGAAACTCAGTGCACAACGGGCCGAACTAGTGCAAAAGTTCGTGCCACGAAGTCGCGTCGGAATTTTTCACAACGAACGCACCCGATCCACCCCATTGGACCCTAAACTAACGTTTTGGTGCGTTTCGTACCATTTGGGTGCATTCGGGACCATTTGGTTGCCTTACGAACTCGGTGCAAAACAGGGCCGAACTAGTGCAAAAGTTCGTGGCACGAAGTCGCGTCTGAATTTTTCGCAACGAACACACCCGATCCACCCCATTGGACCCTAATCTGACATTTTGGTGTGTTTCGTACTATTTGGGTGCATTCGGGACCATTTGGTTGCCTTATGTAACTCGGTGCAAAACGGGCCGAACTAGTGCAGAAGTTCGTGCCGCGAACTCGCGTTGGAATTTTTCGCAACGAACGCACTCAAACCACCTCATTAGACCCTAAACTGATGTTTTGGTGCGTTTCATACTATGTGGATGCATTCGGGACCCTTTGGTTGCCTTTCGAAACTCGGTGCAAAACGGGCCGAACTAGTGCAAAAGTTCGTGCCATGAAGTCGCATCGGAATTTTTCGCAATGAACGCACCCGATCCACCCCATTAGACCCTAAACTGACATTTTGGTGCGTTTCGTACTATTTGGTGCATTCGGGGCTGTTTGGTTGCCTTACTAAACTCGGTGTACAAACGGGCCGAACTAGTACAAAAGTTCGTGCCACGAAGTCGCGTCGGAATTTTTTGCAACAAACGCACCCTATCCACACCATTGGACCCTAAACTGATGTTTTGGTGCGTTTCGTACCAATTGGGTGCATTCGGGACCTTTTGGTTGCCTTACGAAACTCGGTGCAAAACGGGCCGAACTAGTGCAAAAGTTCGTGAAACGAAGTCGCGTCGGAATTTTTCATAACGAACGCTCCCAATCCACCCCATTAGACCCTAAATTGACGTTTTAGTGCATTTTGTGCTATTTGGGTGCATTCGGGGCTGTTTGGTTGCCTTACAAACTCGGTAGCAAAACGGGCCGAACTAGTGCAAAAGTTCGTGCCACTAAGTCAGCGTCGGAATTTTTGCAACGAACGCACCCGATCCACCCCATTGGACCCTAAACTTGACGTTTTGGTGCGGTTCGTACCATTTGGGTGCATTCGAGACCTTTTGGTTGCCTTACGAAACTCGGTGCAAAACGGGCCGAACTAGTGCAAAAGTTCGTGGCCACGAAGTCGCGTCGGAATTTTTCACAACGAACACACCCAATCCACCCCATCAGACCCTAAACTGACGTTTTGGTGCATTTCATACTATTTGGGTGCATTCTGGGGCCGTTTGGTTGCCTTACGAAACTCGGTGCCAAAACGGGCCGGAACTAGTGCAAAAGTTCGTGCCATGAAGTCACGTCGGAATTTTTTTTCAACGAACGCACCCGATCCTCCCATTAGACCCTAAACTAACATTTTGGTGCGTTCGTACCATTTGGGGGTGCATTCGGGACCTCTTGGGTTGCCTTACGAAACTCGGTGAAAAACGGGCCGAACTAGTGCAAAAGTTCGTGCCACGAAGTCGCGTCGGAATTTTTCAGCAACGAACGCACCCGATCCATCCCCATTGGACCCTAATCTGACTTTTGGGGGGCGTGTCGTAACATTTTGGGTGCATTCGAGACCTTTTGGTTGCCGTACACAAACTCGGTGCAAAACGGGCCGACTAGTGCAAAAGTTCGTGCCATGAAGTCGCGTCGGAATTTTTCGCAACGAACGACACCCATCCACCCCATTAGACCCGAAACTGACGTTTGTGGTGCATTTCGTACATTTGGGTGCATTCGGAAGGCCAGTTTGGTTGCCTTACGAAACTCGGTGGCAAAACGGGCCGAAACTAGTGGCAAAAGTTCGTGCCATGAAGTCACGTCGGAATTTTTTCAACGAACGCACCCGAATCCTCCCATTGGACCCTAAACTGACGTTTTGGTGCAGTTTCAGTACCTATTTGGGGTGCATTCGGGGACCTTTGGGTTGCCTTACGAAAGCTTCGGTGCAAAACGGGCCGAACTAGTGCAAAAGTTCGTGCCATGAAGTCGCGTCTGGAATTTTTCACAACGAACGCACCCATCCAACCCATTAGACTATAAACTAACATTTCGGTGCGTTTCATACTATTTGGGTGCATTCGGGACCGTTTGGTTGCATTATGAAACTCGGTGCAAAACGGGTCGAACTAGTGCAAAAGTTCGTGCCACGAAGTCGCGTTGGAATTTTTCGCAACAAACACACCCGAACCACCCCATTAGACCCTATACTGACATTTTGGTGCGTTTCGTACAATTTGGGTGCATTCGGGACCGTTTGATTGCCTTACGAAACTCAGTATACAACGGGCAAAACTAGTACAAAAGTTCGTGCCTCGAAGTCGCATCGGAATTTTTCGCAACGAACGCACCCGATCCACCCCATTGGACCCTAAACTAACGTTTTGGTGCGTTTCGTACCATTTGGGTGCATTCGGGACCTTTTGGTTGCCTTACGAAACTCGGTGCAAAACGGGCCGAACTAGTGCATATGTTCGTGCCACGAAGTCGCGTCGGAATTTTTCAGAACGAACGCACCCAATCCACCCCATTGGACTCTAAACTGACGTTTTAAGCATTTCGTACTATTGGGTGCAGTCGGGGGCCGTTTGGTGCCTTACGAAACTCGGTGCAAAACGGGCCGAACTAGTGCATATTTTCGTCCCATAAAGTCACGTCGGAATTTTTTGCAACGAACGCACCCGATCCACCCCATTAGACCCTAAACTGACATTTTGGTGGATTTCGTACTATTTGGGATGCATTCAGGGGCCGCTTGGTTGCCTTACGAAACTCGATGCAAAATGGGCCGAACTAGGCCAAAGTTCGTGCCAGATTGTCGCGTTGGAATTTTTTGCAACGAACGCACCCGATCCACCCCATTACACAATAAACTGACATTTTGGTGCGTGTCGAACTATTTGGGTGCATCCGGGACTGTTTGGTGGCTTTACAAAACTCGGTGCAAAACGGGCCGAACTAGTGCAAAAGTTCGTGCCACGAAGTCCGCGTTGGAATTTTTCGCACCAAACACACCTGAACCACCCCAATAAACCCTAAAGTAACATTTTGGTGCGTTTCGTACTATTTTGGTGCATTCGGGACCGTTTGGTTGCCTTATGAAACTCAGTGCACAACGGGCCGAACTAGTGCAAAAGTTCGTGCCACGAAGTCGCATCGGACTTTTTCACAACGAACGCACCCGATCCACCCCATTAGACCCTAAACTAACATTTTGGTGCGTTTCGTACTATCTGGGTGCATTCGGGACCATTTGGTTGCCTTACGAACTCGGTGCAAAACAGGCCGAACTAGTGCAAAAGTTCGTGGCACGAAGTCGCGTCTGAATTTTTCGCAACGAACACACCCGATCCACCCCATTGGACCCTAATCTGACATTTTGGTGCGTTTCGTACTATTTGGGTGCATTCGGGACCATTTGGTTGCCTTATGAAACTCGGTGCAAAACGGGCCGAACTAATGCAAAAGTTCGTGCCGCGAACTCGCGTTGGAATTTTTCGCAATGAACGCACCCGATCCACCCCATTAGACCCTAAACTGACATTTTGGTGCGTTTCGTACTATTTTGGTGCATTCGGGGCTGTTTGGTTGCCTTACCAAACTCGGTGTACAACGGGCCGAACTAAGTACAAAAGTTCGTGCCACAAAGTTGCGTCGGAATTTTTTGCAACAAACGCACCCTATCCACACCATTGGACCCTAAACTGATGTTTTGGTGCGTTTCGTACCATTGGGTGCATTCGGGACCTTTTGGTTGCCTTACGAAACTCGGTGCAAAACGGGCCGAACTAGTGCAAAAGTTCGTGAAACGAAGTCGCGTCAGAATTTTTCATAACGAACACTTCCCAATCCACCCCATTAGACCCTAAATTGACGTTTTAGTGCATTTTGTGCTATTTGGGTGCATTCGGGGCTGTTTGGTTGCCTTAACAAAAAACTCGATGCAAAACGGGCCAAACTAGTGGCAAAAGTTTGTGCCACGAAGTCGCATCGGAATTTTTCACAACGAACGCACCCCATCCAACCCATTAGACTATAAACTGACATTTCGGTGTGTCTCATACTATTTGGGTGCATTCGGGGACCGTTTGGTTGCATTATGAAACTCGGTGCAAACGGGTCGAACTAGTTTAAAAGTTCGTGCCACGAAGTCGCGTTGGAATTTTTCGCAACAAACACACCCGAACCACCCCATTAGACCCTATACTGACATTTTGGTGCGTTTCGTACAATTTGGGTGCATTCGGGACCGTTTGATTGCCTTACGAAACTCATATACAACGGGCAAAACTAGTACAAAAGTTCGTGCCTCGAAGTCGCGTCGGAATTTTTCGTAACGAACGCACCGATCCACCCCATTGGACCATAAACTAACGTTTTGGTGTGTTTCCGTACCATTTGGGTGCATTCGGGACCTTTTGGTTGCCTTACGAAACTCGTGTGCAAAACGGGCCGAACTAGTGCATATGTTGCGTGCCACGAAGTCAGCGTCGGAATTTTTCAGAACGAACGCACCAAATCCACCCCATTGGACTCTAAACTGACGTTTAAAGCATTTCGTACTATTTGGGTGCATTCGGGGCCGTTTTGGTTGCCTTACGAAACTCGGTGCAAAACGGGCCGAACTAGTGCATATTTTCGTCCCATAAAGTCACGTTGGAATTTTTGCAACGAACGCACCCGATCCACCCCATTAGACCCTAAACTGACGTTTTGGTGCATTTCGTACTATTTGGGTGCATTCAGGGCCGCTTGGTTGCCTTACGAAACTCGGTGCAAAATGGGCCGAACTAGGCCAAAGTTCGTGCCAGATTGTCGCGTTGGAATTTTTTGCAACGAACGCACCCGATCCACCCCATTAGACCCTAAACTGACATTTTGGTGCGTGTCGAACTATTTGGGTGCATCCGGGACCGTTTGGTGGCTTTACAAAACTCGGTGCAAAACGGGCCGAACTAGTGCAAAAGTTTGTGCCACGAAGTCGCGTTGGAATTTTTCGCAACAAACGCACCCGAACCACCCCAATAGACCCTAAAGTAACGTTTTGGTGCGTTTCGTACTATTTTGGTGCATTCGGGACCGTTTGGTTGCCTTATGAATCTCAGTGCACAAAGGGCCGAACTAGTGCAAAAGTTCGTGCCACGAAGTCGCGTCGGAATTTTTCTCAACGAACGCACCCGATCCACCCATTGGACCCTAAACTAACGTTTTGGTGCGTTTCGTACCATTTGGGTGCATTCGGGACCTTTTGGTTGCCTTACGAACTCGGTGCAAAACGGGCCGAACTAGTGCAAAAGTTCGTGGCACGAAGTCGCGTCTGAATTTTTCGCAACGAACACACCCGATCCACCCAATTGGACCGTAAACTAACATTTTGGTGCGTTCGTACTATTTGGGTGCATTCGGGACCATTTGGTTGCCTTATGAAACTTGGTGCAAAACGGGCCGAACTAGTGCAAAAGTTCGTGCCGCGAACTCGCGTTATAATTTTTCGCAACGAATGCACTCAAACCACCTCATTAGACCCTAAACAGATGTTTTGGTGTGTTTCATACTATGTGGATGCATTCGGGACCGTTTGGTTTGCCTTTCGAAACTCGGTGCAAAATAGGCCGAACTAGTGCAAAAGTTTGTGCCACGAAGTCGCATCGGAATTTTTCACAACGAACGCACCCGATCCACCCCATTAGACTCTAAACTGACATTTCGGTGCGTTTCATACTATTTGGGTGCATTCGGGACCGTTTGGTTGCATTATGAAACTCGGTGCAAAACGGGCCGAACTAGTGCAAAAGTTCGTGCCACGAAGTCGCGTTGGAATTTTTCGCAACGAACGTACCCGAACCACCCCATTAGACCCTATACTGACATTTTGGTGCGTTTCGTACAATTTGGGTGCATTCGGGACCGTTTGATTGCCTTACGAAACTCAGTATACAACGGGCAAAACTAGTACAAAAGTTCGTGCCACGAAGTCGCGTCGGAATTTTTCGCAACAAACGCACCCGGTCCACCCCATTGGACCCTAAACTAACGTTTTGGTGCATTTCGTACCATTTGGGTGCATTCGGGACCTTTTGGTTGCCTTACGAAACTCGGTGCAAAACGGACCGAACTAGTGCATATTTCGTGCCACTAAGTCACGTCGGAATTTTTGCACAACGAAACGCACCCTATCACCCCATTAGGACCTCTAAACTGACATTTTGGTAGCATTTCGTACTATTTGGGTGCATTCAGGGCCGGCTTGGTTGCCTTAGAAAACTCGGTGCACAACTGGGCCGAACTAGTGCCAAAGTTCAGTGCCATGATGTCGCGTCGGAATTTTTTGCAACGAACGCACCCGATCCTACCCCATTAGGACCCTAACTGACAGTTTGGTGCGTTTCGTACCTATTTGGGTGCATTCCGAGGACCGTTTTGGTTACCTTACGAAACTCGGTGCAAAACGGGCCGAACTAGTGCAAAGTTCGTTGCGATGAAGTCGCGTCTGGAATTTTTCGCAACGAACACGCACTCGAATCCACCCCAATTGGACCCTAAACTGTAACAGTTTTGGTGCGTTTTGCATACTATTTTGGGTGCATTCGTGACCAGTTTGGTTGCCTTATGAAACTCGGTGCACAACGGGCCGAACTAGTGCAAAAGTTCGTGCCACGAAGTCGCGTCGGAATTTTTCACAACGAACGCCACCCGATCGACCCCATTGGACCCTAAACTGACATTTTGGCGCGATACGTACCGTTTTGAGTGCATTCGAGACCGTTTGGTTCCCGTACAAACTCGGTGCAAAATGGGCCGAATTAGTGCAAAAGGTCGTGCCACGAAGTCGCGTAGAATTTTTCGCAACGAACGCACCCGATCCACCCCATTGGACCCTAAATGACGTTTTGGTGTGTTTGTACAATTTGGGTGCACTCGGCACCGTTTGGTTTGCCTTACGAACTCGGTGCACAACGGGCCAAACTAGTGCCAAAAGTTCCTGCCATGAAGTCACGTCGGAATTTTTTGCAACGAACGTACCCGATCCTCCCATTGGACCCTAAACTGACGTTTTGGTGCGTTTCGTACCATTTGGGTGCATTCGGGGACCTTTTGGTTACCTTACGAAGCTCGGTGCAAACGGGCCGAACTAGTGCAAAGTTCGTGGCATGAAGTCGCGTCTGAATTTTTCGCAACGAACACACCCGATCCACCCCATTGGACCCTAAACTGACATTTTGGTGCGTTTCGTACTATTTGGGTGCATTCGGGACCATTTGGTTGCCTTATGAAACTCGGTGCAAAACGGGCCGAACTAGTGCAAAAGTTCGTGCCACGTAGTCGCGTCGGAATTTTTCGCAACGAACGCACCCGAACCACCCCATTAGACCCCTATACTGAAATTTTGGTGCGTTTCGTACAATTTGGGAGCATTCGGGACTGTTTGATTGCCTTATGAAACTCAGTATACGACGGGCAAAACTAGTACAAAAGTTCGTGCCACGAAGTCGCGTCGGAATTTTTCGCAACAAACGCACCCGATCCACCCCATTGGACTCTAAACTAACGTTTTGGTGCGTTTCGTACCATTTGGGTGCATTCGGGACCTTTTGGTTGCCTTACGAAACTCGGTGCAAAACGGACCGAACTAGTGCATATGTTCGTGCCACGAAGTCGCGTCGGAATTTTTCACAACGAACGCACCCAATCCACCCATTGGACTCTAAACTGACATTTTTAAGCATTTCATACTATTTGGGTGCATTCGGGGCCGTTTGGTTGCCTTATAAAACTCGGTGCACAACGGGCCGAACTAGTGCAAAAGTTCATGCCATGAAGGTCACGTCGGAATTTTTGCAACGAACGTACCCGATCCTCCCCATTGGACCCTAAACTGACGTTTTGGTGCGTTTCGTACCATTTGGGTGCATTCGGGACCTTTTGGTTACCTTACGAAACTCGGTGCAAAACGGGCCGAACTAGTGCAAAAGTTCGTGGCATGAAGTCGCGTCTGAATTTTTCGCAACGAACACACTCGATCCACCCCATTGGACCCTAAACTGACATTTTGGTGCGTTTCGTACTATTTGGGTGCATTCGGGACCATTTGGTTGCCTTATGAAACTCGGTTGCAAAACGGGTCGAACTAGTGCAAAAGTTCGTGCCGCGAAGTCGCGTTGGAATTTTTCGCAACGAACGCACTCAAACCACCTCATTAGACCCTAAATTGATGTTTTGGTGCGTTTCATACTATGTGGATGCATTCGGGGACCGTTTGGTTGCCTTTCGAAACTCGTTGCAAAACGGGCCGAACTAGTGCAAAAGTTCGTGCCATGAAGTCGCGTCGGAATTTTTCGCAACGAACGCACCCGATCCACCCCATTGAACCCTAAACTGATGTTTTGGTGCGTTTTGTACTATTTTGGTGCATTCGGGGCTGTTTGGTTGCCTTACCAAACTCGGTGTACAACGGGCCGAACTAGTACAAAGTTCGTGCCACGAAGTCGCGTCGGAATTTTTTGCAACGAACGCACCCTATCCACCCCATTAGACCCCAAACTGATGTTTTGGTGCGTTTCGTACCAATTGGATGCATTCGGGACCTTTTGGTTGCCTTACGAAACTTGGTGCAAAACGGGCCGAACTAGTTCAAAAGTTCGTGAACGAAGTCGCGTCGGAATATTTCACAACGAACGCTCCCAATCCACCCCATCAGACCCTAAACTGACATTTTGGTGCATTTCATACTATTTGGGTGCATTCGGGGCCGTTTGGTTGCCTTACGAAACACGGTGCAAAACGGGCCGAACTAGTGCAAAAGTTCGTGCCATGAAGTCACGTCGGAATTTTTTTTCAACGAACGCACCCGATCCTCCACATTTGACCCTAAACTAATGTTTTGGTGCGTTTCGTACCATTTGGGTGCTTAACCTTTTGGTTGTCTTACGAAACCTGGTGAAAAACGGGCCGAACTAGTGCAAAAGTTCGTGCCACGAAGTCGCGTTGGAATTTTTCACAACGAACGCACCCAATCCACCCCATTAGACCCTAAACTAATGTTTTGGTGCATTTCATACTATTTGGGTGCATTCTGGGCCATTTAGTTGCCTTACGAAACTCGGTGCAAAACGGGCTGAACTAGTGCAAAAGTTCGTGCCATGAAGTCACGTCAGAATTTTTTGCAACGAACACACCCGATCCACCCCATTGGACCCTAAACTGACATTTTGGTGCGTTTCGTACTATTTGGGTGCATTCGGGACCATTTGGTTGCCTTATGAAACTCGGTGCAAAACGGGCCGAACTAGTACAAAAGTTCGTGCCACGAAGTCGCGTCGGAATTTTTCGCAACGAATGCACCCGAACCACCCCATTAGACCCAATACTGACATTTTGGAGCGTTTCGTACAATTTGGGTGCATTCGGGACCGTTTGATTGCCTTACGAAACTCAGTATACAACGGGCAAAACTAGTACAAAAGTTCGTGCCACGAAGTCGCGTCGGAATTTTTCGCAACAAACGCACCCGGTCCACCCCATTGGACCCTAAACTAACGTTTTTGGTGCATTTCGTACCATTTGGGTGCATTCGGGACCTTTTGGTTGCCTTACGAAACTCGGTGCAAAACGGGCCGAACTAGTGCATATTTTCGTCCCATAAAGTCACGTCGGAATTTTTTGCAACGAACGCACCCTATCCACCCCATTAGACCCTAAACTGACATTTTGGTGCATTTCGTACTATTTGGGTGCATTCAGGGCCGCTTGGTTGCCTTACGAAACTCGGTGCAAAATGGGCCGAACTAGTGCCAAAGTTCGTGCCAGATTGTCGCGTTGGAATTTTTTGCAGCAAACGCACCCGATCCACCCCATTATACCCTAAACTGACATTTTGGTGCGTGTCGAACTATTCGGGTGCATCCGAGACCGTTTGGTGGCTTTATAAACTCGGTGCAAAACGGGCCGAACTAGTGCAAAAGTTCGTGCCACGAAGTCGCGTTGGAATTTTTCGCAACAAACGCACCCGAACCACCCCAATAGACCCTAAAGTAACGTTTTGGTGCGTTTTGTACTATTTTGGTGCATTCGTGACCGTTTGGTTGCCTTATGAAACTCGGTGCACAACGGGCCGAACTAGTGCAAAAGTTCGTGCCACGAAGTCGCGTCGGAATTTTTCACAACGAACGCACCCGATCGACCCCATTGGACCCTAAACTGACATTTTGGCGCGATACATACCGTTTTGAGTGCATTCGAGACCGTTTGGTTCCCGTACAAAACTCGGTGCAAAATGGGCCGAATTAGTGCAAAAGGTCGTGCCACGAAGTCGCGTTAGAATTTTTCGCAACGAACGCACCCCGATCCACCCCATTGGACCCTAAATTGACGTTTTGGTGTGTTTGTACAATTTGGGTGCACTCGGCACCGTTTGGTTGCCTTACGAAACTCGGTGCACAACGGGCCAAACTAGTGCAAAAGTTCATGCCATGAAGTCACGTCGGAATTTTTTGCAACGAACGTACCCGATCCTCCCCATTGGACCCTAAACTGACGTTTTGGTGCGTTTCGTACCATTTGGGTGCATTCGGGACCTTTTGGTTACCTTACGAAGCTCGGTTGCAAACGGGCCGAACTAGTGCAAAAGTTCGTGGCATGAAGTCGCGTCTGAATTTTTCGCAACGAACACACCCGATCCACCCCATTGGACCCTAAACTGACATTTTGGTGCGTTTCGTACTATTTGGGTGCATTCGGGACCATTTGGTTGCCTTATGAAACTCGGTGCAAAACGGGCCGAACTAGTGCAAAAGTTCGTGCCACGTAGTCGCGTCGGAATTTTTCGCAACGAACGCACCCGAACCACCCCATTAGACCCTATACTGAAATTTTGGTGTGTTTCGTACAATTTGGGAGCATTCGGGACTGTTTGATTGCCTTATGAAACTCAGTATACGACGGGCAAAACTAGTACAAAAGTTCGAGCCACGAAGTCGCGTCGGAATTTTTCGCAACGAACGCACCCGATCCACCCCATTGGACTCTAAACTAACGTTTTGGTGCGTTTCGTACCATTTGGGTGCATTCGGGACCTTTTGGTTGCCTTACGAAACTCGGTGCAAAACGGACCGAACTAGTGCATATGTTCGTGCCACGATTGTCGCGTCGGAATTTTTCACAACGAACGCACCCAATCCACCCCATTGGACTCTAAACTGACGTTTTTAAGCATTTCGTACTATTTGGGTGCATTCGGGGCCGTTTGGTTGCCTTATAAAACTCGGTGCACAACGGGCCGAACTAGTGCAAAAGTTCATGCCATGAAGTCACGTCGGAATTTTTTGCAACGAACGCACCCGATCCTCCCCATTGGACCCTAAACTGACGTTTTGGTGCGTTTCGTACCATTTGGGTGCATTCGGGACCTTTTGGTTACCTTACGAAACTCGGTTGCAAAACGGGCCGAACTAGTGCAAAAGTTCGTGGCATGAAGTCGCGTCTGAATTTTTCGCAACGAACACACTCGATCCACCCCATTGGACCCTAAACTGACATTTTGGTGCGTTTCATACTATTTGGGTGCATTCGGGACCATTTGGTTGCCTTATGAAACTCGGTTGCAAAACGGGCCGAACTAGTGCAAAAGTTCGTGCCGCGAAGTCGCGTTGGAATTTTTCGCAACGAACGCACTCAAACCACCTCATTAGACCCTAAATTGATGTTTTGGTGCGTTTCATACTATTTGGGTGCATTCGGGGCCGTTTGGTTGCCTTACGAAACACGGTGCAAAACGGGCCGAACTAGTGCAAAAGTTCGTGCCATGAAGTCACGTCGGAATTTTTTTTCAACGAACGCACCCGATCCTCCACATTTGACCCTAAACTAATGTTTTGGTGCGTTTCGTACCATTTGGGTGCTTAACCTTTTGGTTGTCTTACGAAACCTGGTGAAAAACGGGCCGAACTAGTGCAAAAGTTCGTGCCACGAAGTCGCGTCGGAATTTTTCACAACGAACGCACCCAATCCACCCCATTAGACCCTAAACTAATGTTTTGGTGCATTTCATACTATTTGGGTGCATTCTGGGCCATTTAGTTGCCTTACGAAACTCGGTGCAAAACGGGCTGAACTAGTGCAAAAGTTCGTGCCATGAAGTCACGTCAGAATTTTTTGCAACGAACACACCCGATCCACCCCATTGGACCCTAAACTGACATTTTGGTGCGTTTCGTACTATTTGGGTGCATTCGGGACCATTTGGTTGCCTTATGAAACTCGGTGCAAAACGGGCCGAACTAGTACAAAAGTTCGTGCCACGAAGTCGCGTCGGAATTTTTCGCAACGAACGCACCCGATCCACCCCATTGGACTCTAAACTAACGTTTTGGTGCGTTTCGTACCATTTGGGTGCATTCGGGACCTTTTGGTTGCCTTACGAAACTCGGTGCAAAACGGACCGAACTAGTGCATATGTTCGTGCCACGAAGTCGCGTCGGAATTTTTCACAACGAACGCACCCAATCCACCCCATTGGACTCTAAACTGACATTTTTAAGCATTTCGTACTATTTGGGTGCATTCGGGGCCGTTTGGTTGCCTTATAAAACTCGGTGCACAACGGGCCGAACTAGTGCAAAAGTTCATGCCATGAAGTCACGTCGGAATTTTTTGCAACGAACGTACCCGATCCTCCCCATTGGACCCTAAACTGACGTTTTGTGTGCGTTTCGTACCATTTGGGTGCATTCGGGACCTTTTGGTTACCTTACGAAACTCGGTGCAAACGGGCCGAACTAGTGCAAAAGTTCGTGGCATGAAGTCGCGTCTGAATTTTTCGCAACGAACACACTCGATCCACCCCATTGGACCCTAAACTGACATTTTGGTGCGTTTCGTACTATTTGGGTGCATTCGGGACCATTTGGTTGCCTTATGAAACTCGGTGCAAACGGGTCGAACTAGTGCAAAAGTTCGTTGCCGCGAAGTCGCGTTGGAATTTTTCGCAACGAACGCACTCAAACCACCTCATTAGACCCTAAATTGATGTTTTGGTGCGTTTCATACTATGTGGATGCATTCGGGACCATTTGGTTGCCTTTCGAAACTCGTTGCAAACGGGCCGAACTAGTGCAAAAGTTCGTGCCATGAAGTCGCGTCGGAATTTTTCGCAACGAACGCACCCGATCCACCCCATTGAACCCTAAACTGATGTTTTGGTGCGTTTTGTACTATTTTGGTGCATTCGGGGCTGTTTGGTTGCCTTACCAAACTCGGTGTACAACGGGCCGAACTAGTACAAAGTTCGTGCCACGAAGTCGCGTCGGAATTTTTTGCAACGAACGCACCCTATCCACCCCATTAGACCCCAAACTGATGTTTTGGTGCGTTTCGTACAAATTGGATGCATTCGGGACCTTTTGGTTGCCTTACGAAACTTGGTGCAAAACGGGCCGAACTAGTTCAAAGTTCGTGAAACGAAGTCGCGTCGGAATATTTCACAACGAACGCTCCAATCCACCCCATCAGACCCTAAACTGACATTTTGGTGCATTTCATACTATTTGGGTGCATTCGGGGCCGTTTGGTTGCCTTACGAAACACGGTTGCAAACGGGCCGAACTAGTGCAAAAGTTTCGTGCCATGAAGTCACGTCGGAATTTTTTTTCAACGAACGCACCCGATCCTCCACATTTGACCCTAAACTAATGTTTTGGTGCGTTTCGTACCATTTGGGTGCTTAACCTTTTGGTTGTCTTACGAAACCTGGTGAAAAACGGGCCGAACTAGTGCAAAAGTTCGTGCCACGAAGTCGCGTTGGAATTTTTCACAACGAACGCACCCAATCCACCCCATTAGACCCTAAACTAATGTTTTGGTTGCATTTCATACTATTTGGGTGCATTCTGGGCCATTTAGTTGCCTTACGAAACTCGGTGCAAAACGGGCTGAACTAGTGCAAAAGTTCGTGCCATGAAGTCACGTCAGAATTTTTTGCAACGAACACACCCGATCCACCCCATTGGACCCTAAACTGACATTTTGGTGCGTTTCGTACTATTTGGGTGCATTCGGGACCATTTGGTTGCCTTATGAAACTCGGTGCAAAACGGGCCGAACTAGTACAAAGTTCGTGCCACGAAGTCGCGTCGGAATTTTTCGCAACGAATGCACTCGAACCACCCCATTAGACCCAATACTGACATTTTGGAGCGTTTCGTACAATTTGGGTGCATTCGGGACCGTTTGATTGCCTACGAAACTCAGTATACAACGGGCAAAACTAGTACAAAAGTTCGTGCCACGAAGTCGCGTCGGAATTTTTCGCAACAAACGCACCCGGTCCACCCCATTGGACCCTAAACTAACGTTTTGGTGCATTTCGTACCATTTGGGTGCATTCGGGACCTTTTGGTTGCCTTACGAAACTCGGTGCAAACGGGCCGAACTAGTGCATATTTTCGTCCCATAAAGTCACGTCGGAATTTTTTGCAACGAACGCACCCCTATCCCACCCCATTAGACCCTAAACTGACATTTTGGTGCATTTCGTACTATTGGGTGCATTCAGGGCCGCTTGGTTGCCTTACGAAACTCGGTTGCAACATGGGCCGAACTAGTGCCAAAGTTCGTGCCAGATTGTCGCATTGGAATTTTTTGCAACGAACGCACCCGATCCACCCCATTAGACCCTAAACTGACATTTTGGTGCGTGTCGAACTATTTGGGTGCATCCGAGACCGTTTGGTGGCTTTATAAAACTCGGTGCAAAACGGGCCGAACTAGTGCAAAAGTTCGTGCCACGAAGTCGCGTTGGAATTTTTCGCAACAAACGCACCCGAACCACCCCAATAGACCCTTAAAGTAACGTTTTGGTGCGTTTTGTACTATTTTGTGATGAGGACACCACGAGTACGTCTACACCAGCAGCACCTTCTCTAGCGTCTCCAGATGCACCTCCACCCCAGGCGCCATCTTCTGGGCCAATCACTCGGGGCCCGTGCAAGAGAATTGAACTTCGTCATGCTACTGAAGAATGAAGGCCCAGAAGAATAGAAGCTGGCCCAACAGAGGCCCTTATGTGGGCGCCTAGGGCTGCGCCCTCCCCCTTTGCCCTGGACACCAGGGGCGGCGCCCCATCTCCTGGCCGCCCTTCCCTAGGGGCTGCGCCCCCCTCTCCCTCTATTTATAGAGAAGTTTCTTTTCAATTCAGACTTGAGTTTTGTTTACATCTAGCTTTAGCTACTCAGGAACACGCGCAAAACAGCGCTGTCCTCGTGTATTCAGGACTCCACCTTCGAGAGATAATCAGATTGCTCGCATCCTTTTCTTGTTCGTTCTTCGATTGCGGACAGGAAACGATCTTCGTGATCAGGCTGATCTTGCATCAACAAGGTCGGTAACCACAGGGAGTTGGTTCAGCGATTGCATTGGCGCTTCGGGTTCGCTCGTCGTAGTCGGATCGTGAGAGTCATCTTCCGCCAAGTCGAATTTTATCCCTACTCACCGAAAGATCGGGCACTCCGGCTCTATCAAGTGGTATCAGGTTTCCAGGTTGATCGGTGAGTTTATCTAGTGTTCTTCCCTTTCCTACAGTCCACAAACCAAAAAAAACAAAAATTATTATCAGGTTAGATCCTTGTCCCAGCACCCTTTGAGCCTTGCACTTTCTTTCAATAATTTGCATTGTTGAATTTGTGTGCTTACGCGTTCAATTGTTGCTGGTTACTTTGTGTTCTATCCTTGTTTTCTTTTCGTCTAACCCTAGCGCCGCCACCATCTCTCTGCCCCTGATCGCCCTCCCCTGCCTTGTGTGTTTGGCAAGTCAAAAAAAAATGGAAAGAGAGAAACACAACCGCGTGCGTGATTTCTGGTCGCGCCTCTCACGCTGCCGACGCCTCCACCCCATTTCCTTTTTCTGTTTCGGATCACACCTCCCTGTCCACCGGTTTGTGTATTCCTTTTAGCAAGTTTAAAAGGTTTGCCTAATCCTGATCCGACTTCAATTGAGAAAGTCTTGGTTGCCTCGGCAGTCCTACCATACAAAGGGACACCCGGATCTTGAGAGAGAGAGAGAGAGAGTATCTTCTTGTTACCGGAATACCCCTACTTTTCCTGAAAAGTGTGTGTGGTAACTTGCTCATTTGTATTCCTTTGCTCATATAATCAGTTTGTGAGTTTCTCCGGAAAAAAAAAAAAAAACAAAAAAAAAACAGGGAAACAGAACGGAGGTTACCTCATTTGGGCGCATCACGCAGGACGCCTAGGTGTGCGCCCCTCCTTGTTCTTCACTTTTGTGTTTTTCCTTTCCCCCATACCCTTGCTCAATTTTGCACCTTGTTTCCAGCAGCTTTGATTACGTGTTTGGCACTATAATTCAACCTTGCATTATTGTTTGATTGTGCTAACCCTTGCATTGAGTGCAGCCTACCCAGAACCCCACATAGTTCTACGACGAGCAGACTTTGTTTCTCCAGGCAATCGCTCCTCCAATCTTTCGCCGGTTCTACCTATTGGTTGCAGATCACCCCTGTGTGCTTGGTAAGAACGGATAAGAATTTGATAACAGCACTACTGTGAGCGCCTTGTGAACCGTTACACCCTTGTTGTCGTAGGATTTGTTTTTGTGTTTGCGCTAACTATGGCAGGAGACGAAGGCATGATGAAAAGCTGCAGGACATGCGGACACGAGTTGATGGACTGGCCGCGGACATGAAGACGATGCATGAACGGCTTGACTCACGTCATCGACGATCGCTCGACCAGAG
>NW_024376502.1:0-50050 GCF_016808335.1 Panicum virgatum
GGCGGAGTGGCAAAGTGAGACACTTGTCGCATGAGTTGTTGCTCGACTTGCCTTGCGATCATTCTCTTGGTCGGTGAGACAAGGTTCTTCCGCTGTGTTTGGCTAGGTACGTATCCGATCAGTGGACGGTGCCTAGTGCTCTGATTTTGTTTGTTTGCACCGAGGGGGGGTTTGAGGTTGAGTTTTCAAGTGCTCCTATTCACCCCCCTCTAGTCGCACATCTCAGTCCTACAAGTGGCATCAGAGCCGGTTAGGTTTCTCCATACCTTAACGGTGACAAAACCGTAGCGACGATGACTTACTCCGGGAAGATTCCGGTCCTTGGCTATGATGGCTATCTGAAAGCGATCGGGTGCTCTAGCCTAAGAGGGGGAGGGGGTGAATTAGGCACTCTAAAAACCTTAACCTATGGCTCCAAATAGTTTGCACAAAACTTAAACTAAAACAAGCTATCTAGATGTGCAACTACGGTTCACCTTAGTGTGAAACCCTCATCCCAAAAGAGTTTTGCAACCTATGGCCAACCTAGCAAGATACTACACTAAAAAGTAAAGGCACACAAGTTGAAACATGAAATGCGGAAGCTTAAACAGAGGGATGAGAGGAAGCGAACTCTCGACACGAGGATTTATCCCGTGGTTTGGATTGCCACAAAGGCGCCCCTACGTCCATGTTGTTGAAGCACTCACAAAGAGTATCGCTTCCCGGTAATCAATCTCTTCCTTGAACACAATCATGGTCACCTTGATTCCGATCTTCACTAAGAGAGATTGCCCACGAAGGAGGGTCTCCGTCCCCCTCACAATGTTGTCGACGCTGCTCCACACCAAGCTGGAGGGTTGTTGACTTGCCGCGTGCTATCAATTGCTCCAAGAGGCCGGCTCACCATAATACAAGTGTGGTTCACTCTAGAACCAGCCACAAGCATCTCAACCTTGCTTGTTCACTCACTCAAGAGCTAATCTAGCACTCACACTTTACAAAGCTAGTTCTAAAACCTAAGGATATGATCCATGAGCTCTTGTATGGCTTGGAGGTGTTCTTGGGTGTGTGTATGACTTCTAGCAACTCCAGCAAACTCAAAACAGCCGGGTGAGGCATATATATAGGCCACCAACTCGAACTAGCCATTACTAGCTTTAGCCAGTTTCTGCGTAGGCATCGGAACTTCCGATGCATAGGGCATCGGTTCTTCCAGTCACTCTGCACTCTGAAGTAGCCGTTGGCAACTCTAACACTTCTGCAGCTGAGTTGGCAACCACCGGTTTAACCGATGACTTAGTGTCGGTTCAACCGGTGCCTCTTGATCTCCATGTAGCCATTGCCCTTGCTGACGTCATTGAACCGACGCCTTGCTCCGACACTCCACCGGTTCAACCGGTGCTGAAGGCGTGGCTCCCTAGCGCTTGACATCGTCTCTGGAACATAGTACGATGATTGCACCGACGCTTCTCTTGACACCGTCGGTTCGACTGGTGCTTCATTCTTTCTTAACTTGATCTCCAGAGGGGCGCTCAGTCTTGCACAAAGCCAGGCCGTCGGATCTTCCGACAACCGTCGGATGCCACCGATGCCTATAGGCATCGGTTCTTCCGGTGCTACTGGTTTCAGTAGAACTCGTCCAATTCATGTTTCTTTGAGTTCTTTCTTCGTGTATTTGTTTGTATGTCCTTTTTACATCATTCCTGGGATCTAGAAATGTTCACTCAACAAAACCATTAGTCCCGCATTGTCATTCGATCACCAAATTACTCGAAATAGCATAAATGGTGGCCATGTTCGTTACAATCTCCCCCTTTTTGGTGATTGATGACAACACAATCAAAGCAAGCATAAAATTTACAAGAATTGACAAATTTAACCACTTACACTTGCTTGGATGCTTACCATCATCCAATGACAGTTTGGCCTCCCCCTAAAACCATGATCCCCCTTTGTTCCTCCCCCTATTTACTACTCTTCTCTCATATGTTGACTTGATCTAGTCGGCATTTTCCCCCTTTGGAATATACTTTTCCTTCTTGGAACATCTCTCCCCCTTTATTGGGAACATGCCTTGCTTTGATCCACATTTCTCCCCCTTTGGAATCAAATCACCTAAAAGGTCTTGTACCTAAAAGGTCTTGCAAAACAATATAGCTCAAGAGAAGATTAGTAGCATAGGGAGTTAGTTTCATGACTTATGATCCAATTGTATGATATCAATGAAGATACCAATTGAAATTTACTATGATGGATCACAAAATCACGAAACTAGTATGACATGGGCTAAGCTTTCCACAAGTGTGTACCAACATGATAATGTGAAAATCAAGTGTACAACTAAAGATTCAACAAGAAAGCTTAGATCATATCATGCATGGAGGTAGCTCTAAAAAAGATAAGAAATTGACAATTATACCAATTGAATGAGTTTAGAACCTTGCATACCTCCGGGGGTTACTTTCTTTACCTTGCATGTACCAATTGAAAGTGACTTGCAACCAATAGAAAGTCTTTAAACAAAGAGCACTTGGTACACCAAGATTAAGCAAATGTATGAGCACATAACCTTTGAACTTAGATATGAGCATTTAAGTTCAATAGAGCATGGCTCAATATGCATGAATCACAATCTATCTAATCACTCTTATAGAGTTGTTTGTTCACATTAATTGTGAATAACATTCTCTTATAGTGTTAATTCCATTGAGAGACTATAAAAGATAAACTTGCAAACATGTTAGTCTCAAAATCACAACCTATAGGATTTAGTGTGCATTTAGTGTTTGAATCACCAAGCAAAATGTGTGCACATTGATTTTGACTCAATTGGGAAGTTTATTCTATAGCTTGTATTCATTGTACACATATGAAATACATACCTCATGAGGTCCATGTACCATGAAGGGTAAACTTGTGTAGCTTTCAACACACTTATCAAACCATGTAGGTTGCTCATGGGTTAGAATCATGACACAAGCAACCCACCATATATAACCACTAGGAGATGCAATATAAGCAACATCCTAGCAAAAGCAATGGATCTACATGATACTTGAATTGAAATCTAGCTTCCATTACCTTATGGGAGATTTGGGCAACAAATATCCAAATTGTGAGCTTAGCTTGTTTTGGCTTGAACCTTCACTTCAACTTGTAAGCTAAGCCTCCAAATCCCCCGAAGCCGTTCTTGGCTTTAAGTCTCCTTTGGAACCCACACCATTTGAGGCCCTTCAAGTTGGTGATGATGTCCTTGGGCACCCAAATGGAGTGGTTCCAACTCCTTTCCTTCTTCCCAACCTTGTGAGCAACCACCTTGCCATTGGTCTTCTTTTTGATCACATAGGAGGTGCTATTGCCTTTTGTTTCTCCGGTTGGGCTTGGTGTAGATGAGAGACCTCTTGATTGTGAGTTTCTTCTTGTTCTTCTCATCCGAAAGCTTCTTCCTTGGTTGTGGACACTTGTTGGACTTGTGGCCTTCTTTGTGGCACTTTGAGCAAGTCACGGTGGACCCCTTCTCAAGCTTCTTCACTATGTCTTCACGGTTATCTTGAGAAGGTTGAACATTGCTCTCTATGCTCTTGCCCTTCAATCTATACAAGTCCTTCATGAGCCTTTCCATTTCTTGCTTGAGCTCATCATTCTCCATGGCAATGAGATCATCACATGATTCTACAACAACATTCTCATAGCATTTCTCATTGCAAGGGTTAGAGCAAGATTAATCAATTAAATCAATGCAAGAAGTTGAAGCATCTATCCTAGAAATTGGAATTGCGCAAGGGATAGTTTGCTTCATTTTCAAAAAGTCATTAGTATCATTAATGCTCTCAAATTTTAATTTGAGCTCTTCATGCTCCTTGCTAAGCAATTTGAATTTGCACATCAAATCTTCAAAATTTGTAGCAATAGAAGCATGTAGATCATTGAGAGCATTAAGGTTTTTAATTTCTTTTGATTGCTTCTTAATGACTTTTTGGTGCTCATGAACAAGGTCAAGAAGTTCATCAATTGAAGAAGAGTCGGAGTCATCATCACTTACATCGCTATCCATACCTTTGGCCATAAAACAGGTGTTGGATGATGTTCCCATGCAGGTGGTGAATTTCTTGTTTGATTCATCACTTAAATTTGCACTTGATTCTTCACCACCGCTAACCCATTCACCAAATATGGCAAATGATTCATGCTTGGGCTTCTTCTCCTTCTTTTGCTTGTTCTTCTTGAACTTCTTCTCAACTTTCATAAGTTGATGGCGAGGCCCATCTTTGAGGAAAACCATATACCCCATTGAGTGGATTTCCTTCAAGCATTTGTTCATCTTCTTTACTTGCTTGTAGAAGTTGGGGTGCATTGGCTCTTTATCATCACTTGAGGAGCTTCTTGTATCCTCTTCTTCCTCATCACTTGAGCTCATGGGCGATCACCTTGCTGAGGACTTGATTTAGTGTCATTGTGTTGAGATCTTTCTCATATAGAATTGTGGTCACCAAATCATAGTCCGGCCTTCGGAGTGAGTGAAGGATCTTGCGAATGAGTTCCAAGTCTTCAATTTGCTTTACACTTAGGGAATTGATCTCATTCACAAGAGTGTTCAAACGTGAGTACATAGATTTGGCATTCTCATCATCAAGTTGCTTAAAGCTATTAAGCTTATAAATGAGAAAATGATATCTTTCGTTGGCAACATCCTCCATGCCCTCATGGTTCTCAATGATAGTCTTCCATAGCTTTTAAGCATTTTCACAAGAATAAACACAATTGAACACATTGTCACTAAGAGAAGACAAGATGGAACTAAGAGAAGACAATATGATTCATTTTTATAGCTTAAATTGGTGTTGTCTAGCATGTTTGGGCATTAAACAATGCTTTAGCTGCTCTTTATAATTTAAAGTAAGCCTAAGCCCTGATTTGGAAGGAAAAGGAAGAGTTGCTAACATATTTGCTTGATTAGAGGGAGGGAGAATGAGACTGGGGTTTGTGGGTGTTGAATTGGGGTAAAACTAAAATAAAGAAATCCAACTCAACTCAAAGATGGCGCCACGATGGGGATTAGAGGAAAGGAAAAGAATTTATAATTTTTCTTTGTACTAATGATATAGAATTTTTCATTGTTAGTTTTAATTGATGATTTTTACCTATATAATAGGTTGTGCAATAATACAGTTCTTCATGTTCGCATTTTGATTGTAGGTAGCTTGTTCGGTTCTTCACATTTTATACGTGGTTCTGCATTAGGCAATAATATAGATATGATTAGGTAAGAATGTGCTATTAGATAGGCAATGATAATTGTCCTAAAAGCAAAAGTTATCCTACTATTATTTTTTAAATTGTCCTAAAAAGCAATAGTTATCCTACTGTTATTTTTTATCTCCTCCGTTTATGTGTACATGCATGATCTATTGTTTTCAAAATCTTTAGTTAGTTGTTGGATAATTCAGTTCCATCATACATAAACTATTGTAGCTGCCCAACAATTGCAGCTGCTGGCTCTAGATTTCCTTCCCCTCTTTTCTAGACACCATGCATCATTATGAGTTGGTGACCTGCAAATTCTGCATTTGTCTTCCTCTTTGGTTCAACATTCACCCCCTTAGACCTTAGCCTTTTCTCTTTTTTGCATGCACTTAACTGTTACTTTTTCTGATTCCCTACAATCCACTTCATTAAGCAATAGTATGATTATAATTAGGCAAGCTAATTAGCTGATTTAGTACAACATTATTGTTATATAAAGAATGTCAAAAGTAATGAGGAATTTTATATAATTTTCCATTTAACCATTATATGCAATCAACATTGAAATTAGAGAGTGCATTTCCATGTTCATCGTTGTTAGTTATTTAAAATTTAGATCCAATTGAACCATATTTCTTTATCAGTGATCAAACTGAAAGATTGCTACCTCTAGTGCTGCTGTGGTGGTGGGCCAAATGACATGCTGAATAGTTCAATCATGGGAGTGTTTTTTCCTTAGGATGTATTTTCTTTGTGCTTCTATTTACCTGCAACTTCCATTCAGTTTGATGACTCAAATGGAACTGAAAAGCTTAACTGGGGCTATTGATAACCCAGCTAAAATACTTTATCCCTATCTAGTATGATTTACTATTGATGTATGCTAATCAATTGGATTCTAATAATTAGTATTACAGTTAATATGAATTTTATGATACGACTGTGTGCCAAACAATACGTTTATTTATTAGACAAAATGATACACTTCATTAGGCACTCATATGGTTTTAGTTATGCAATAATATGGTTTTGTTTAGGCAATAATATGGTTTTGAAATCGAAGAATAATGCATTTCATTTGGTAGGGGTTTTTTAGCATCTTATATTCCCTTTTTATTGTTTCCCTTTAGTACTAGGTCTACAATTACCTTTAGATAAGCTAGCTCTTTAGTCTGTATGTATTTTTAGTCCATACTCTATGTGAGTAAAATGATGTGAATAGTTAATTTTTTACTTAGGAAAAATAGTTCTTCAATTAATTTGGTATAATATTGTGACTTAATTAGTCAAAAATGCTATTTTAACTAGGCAAAGTATTGTATTGGCTAGGCAATTTAATGTTTTTGCTGGCCCCTAAACCTCGATCATGTGGTACAGGCCCTCGCTCTACAACCTCATATGATTCCTCCTTGCGCCATCCTCCATCTACCAACCTCCACCATCATAACAATAGGGAAATTTTTATGTGTTCTCATCTACTCGTTAGAGCAAAAGCTATCAATTTCCGGTTGGAGTGATTGATTTTTTGTTTTGTCTAATCATTCATGTTGTAGCTATGCTAACAACTGCAGAGAGAGCTAGTTTGCTTTAGGTATGTATTCAAATATTATGGAATACAACACAGATCTGTAAATAACTGCTTCTATGAACTGAAAAATCAAATGAGTTTCTTTGTCTTGCAAACAAATTATTGCGCATGTAATGCAGGTCAGTCAGACTAAAAAGGATCGAGGAACAGTAGTCATAATTTATAAGAAGAAATGTTAAGAAAATGATTTGCAGACAGCCACCACTTTAGTTCCTTATTCTAGATAGAAAGATCATGCGTTTGCTGGCATGGTTGATAGTAAATGTGAGTGTGCTGCTATTTCTTTGATGATAATTTTTAACATGGAACTTAGCCCTTTATGGTTAAACATATGCATTTTCAACTCTGTAGAATGCTGGTCATGGCCAAAATTTGGATGTAGATACTTCACAATCACCTAATGTATTTCAGTTAGGATGCCGAACGACATTTGTTGATCGAGATAATTTCCTGTTGCATATTGGCCATTACTCTTATCTAACTATTCCCATCTATGATTCCATGATAGTTTCCTATTGCTTCTTTCTCATTACACTTATTTTTAACTATGCTATATGATCATTGATCTCTTCTTACCAGTCACTGAAGATTTTTTTTGCCCATTTTGCTACGTACGATGTGGAAGCTTCAAGGTATGAAAGTAAAACTTCTTTCATATCATCTTTGCACATACTTCATTGCTTGCTGCCGTGTGCTGGTCATAAAGAGTGTTAGAATAATTGGATTGATTCATCCCAAACCCTAGAGGGTGGGGTAAATAGTATAGAGTACATGGGCCTACATGGGCCATTATATGGGCTGCATACACATACTCCAACACCCCCCCTCCCCGCAGTCTGAACTTCCGGCGCAGCGGAGTTTAAGACTGGCCAAGAAAGAAAGCACACCCACAGGATAACCCCCCCCCCCCCGCAGGCTCAACTCTAGCCACGAGTGGTGTTGAGGCTGGAACAGAACTCGGAGAAGACCGCAGAGGGGAGACCCTTGGTGAAGATGTTGGCAAACTGGGAGGTGGTCGGATGTGTAGAACTCGAACATCGCCGATGGCGACCCTGTCACGGACAAAGTGCAGGTCGATCTCCACGTGCTTAGTCCGTTGGTGCTGGACCAGGTTGGTGGAGAGGTACACCGCGCTAACGTTATCACAGTAGATGAGCGTGCTCTTGGCGAGCGGGCTGTGAAGTTCAGCCAGGAGCTGCCGGAGCCAGGAAGCCTCTGCCACGCCGTTGGCGACAGCCCGGTACTCGGCCTCAGCACTGGAGCGAGAGACGACTGGCTGCCGCTTGGACGACCAAGAGACAAGATTGCCACCCAGGAAGACAGCGTAGCCGGACGTGGACCGGCGAGTGTCTGGACACCCAGCCCAGTCAACATCGGTGTAGACAACAAGCTCGGCGGAGGAAGACCGGTGAAGAAGAAGGCCGTAGTCCACAGTGCCCCGAAGGTAGCAGAGGAGACGCTTCAGGGCAATGAGGTGTGGCTCCCGAGGATCATGCATATGGAGACAAAACTACTGAACTGCATATGTGATGTCCGGCTTGGTGAAGGTGAGATACTGCAGAGCACCAGCAAGGCTACGGTAGGCAGTAGGATCAGCAACTGGAGGGCCCGCATCCTCTGATAGCTTGGCCTGAGTGTCAACTGGGGTGGAACAGAGGTTACAGTCTGTTATCCCGACTCGCTCCAGAATGTCAAGAGTGTACTGCCGCTGGTGGAGGAGAAGGCCAGAAGGACGGGGCTCGACTGTGACACCAAGAAGTGGTGGAGCACGCCAAGGTCCTTCATAGCAAACTCCTGCTGCAGAGAGGTGATGATCTGCTGAAGCAAGTGCTGACTGGAGGCTGTGAGGACGATGTCATCAACATATAGCAGCAGATAGGCCATCTCATCTCCATGTTGATAGACAAACAGGGATGTGTCAGACTTGGCCTCAGTAAACCCCAAGGTGACCAAGAACGTGGCAAACCGAGAATACTAAGCCCGAGGAGCCTGCTTCAAGCCATAGAGAGACTTGTTGAGCTAGCAGACCATATCTGGGCGAGCGGGATCCACGAAACCCGCCGGCTGACTACAGTACACGGTCTCAGTCAAGGTGTCATGAAGGAAGGCATTCTTGACGTCCAGCTGATGCACAGGCCACGAACGGGAGAGAGCCAGCGAGAGGACCGTGCGCACTGTAGCAGGCTTCACCACTAGGCACTGGGTGAGGCCCCGGAGAACCCAACGAGCCTTGTAGCGATCCAGAGTGCCATCAGCTCGCCTCTTGTGCGTCCAGATCCACTTGCCAGTGACCACACTGCCACCAGGCGGCGGTGGCACCAGATCCCACGAGTTGGCAAGGAGAGCCGCGTACTCCTCTTCCATCGCACAGCGCCAGTGAGGGTCCGCCAGGGCGTCGCGCATGGAGGAGGGTACAAGAGAGACCCCTGGCTCCGCGGTAGGTAGTAGTCGAGAGGGCCACGGGCCGAAGAACACCAGCCGCCCGCCGTGTCACCATGGGATGTAGGTGACGAGGATCCCGCTCGAGGACCGGCGGGTGGTACACCGTCGACTCGACACGGGCGACAAGGCGAGGGTGGCGAGGCGGCTCCGGCGGCCCTGTAGGCGGTGACGTAGATGAGGCTGGCACAGGAGACACCGGCAGCGGCGACGTCGGAGCAGGAGAAACCACCGTGCAGTGCTGGTAGACACGCACGGGTTGCGCATAACGCAGGGGAGGCATGGGTGCCGCATGTAGCCAGACGGGGGAGGACAGGGCCTTCGAGGCCACGCGTGGTGTAGCAGAGGACGAGGGGGCCTCCGGGGCCGTGCGTGGCGCGGCAGGGGACTCCGGGACCGCACGTGGCGCAGCAGGGGCCTTCGGGGCCACGCGTGGCGCAGTAGGAGACTCTAGAGCCGCACGTGGCACACCTGGGACCACCGAGAACAGGGCCGGCACATCAGGGAGGCACACCGGCAGAGAACCTACAGAACGCTCAGACAAGGGTGGCTGAACTGCCTGGTCAGTGGGAAAAAGGGACTCCAACTCAAGGTCAGAGGCTAGGGTGGTGGTGGAGGAGAAAGGAAAATCCGATTCATCGAACACGATGTGCTGGGAGATCAGGACCCGTCGAGTCATGAGGTCAAAGCAGTGGTACCCCTTGTGGTCAGGAGAGTAACCAAGAAACACACACCGAGTCGAACGAGGGGCCTGCTTGTGAGGAGCAGTGGCGGAGGTGTTAGGGTAACACGCACACCCGAAGACACGGAGGTGATCGTAGCGAGGAGGAGTACCGAAGAGAGCGTGGTGCGGGGTGGGAGCCGGGGAGGTAGTAGAGGGGAGACGGTTGATCAAGTAGGTGGTTGTGTGAAGACTCTCCGCCCAGAAGCGAGCGGGAAGAGAAGCCTGGAACAGAAGGGTGCGCATGATATCGTTAGTGGTACGAATCATGCACTCAGCCTTGCCATTCTGAGCAGAGGTGTAGGGGCAGGACATGCGCAACTGGACACCGCGAGTGAGGAAGAAAGAGCGGGAGGCGTTGTTATCGAACTCACGCCCATTGTCACACTGGATAGCCTTGAGGCCGAACTGAGCAGACACCCAGGCAAAGAAGTGCGACAATATGGAGAACGCCTCAGATTTGAAGCGCAAAGGAAAAGTCCAACAATAATGAGAGAAATCATCAACCACCACCAAATAGTACTTGTAACCAGGAACACTGAGTACAGGGGATGTCCACAGATCACCGTGTACAAGATCAAACAAGCGATCTGCATGAGAAGTGGAGGTAGAAAAAGGAAGTCTAACATGATGCCCTAACTGGCATGCATGACAAAGATGCTCATCAGGAGCTCGAGTACAAGGCAGATCTGCACTACGACTGAGCCAAGTAGTAGAAGAGGTGGTGGCAGCGAAAACAGCTGACGGAGGCGAAATCGAAGGCGAGGCAGGGGAAGGTGGAAGCCTGAGGGTGTAAAGGGGCCCCGCACTGTCACATCGGAGAAGTGGATGCCGGGAAGCCAAATCCTTCACAGTAAGACCAGAAGAGTCAAATTCAACAGTGCAAGAACCGTTAGCTGTAAATTGACGAATGAAAAGAAGATTATGGACCATATGAGGGGCAACAAGAACATTGGGAAGACGAAAAGAATCAAGACTGCCCGCATCCCCCACGGAGGTGATAGGAAGACAAGAACCATTCCCGACCATGATGGAAGAAGGACAAGAAGAAGGTGGAGGTCGGACAGAAGAGAGTATACCAGCAGTCGGAGTGGTGTGGTAGGAGGCCCCCAAGTCAACAATCCACTCGGTACCTATTAGCGGTGTCAACCCCATGGAGCTGAAAGAGCGAGCCAGCGCAGCCTGGTCCCATCCAGCAGGGCTGGCCGGAGGAAGAGGCTGAGCGGGTGAAAGCCAGGATGCCGGCGGCAAAGGAGGACCAACGCCAGCGAACATGGCCGATGGCTGGTGCTGAGCGCGAGGACCCCCTGGGGCCTGGAACATCCACATGGAGATGCGCCCTGACCATGGGTTGGAGAAGGATGGCCAAGGGGCACCACCAGTAGCAGCAGGGGTGGGAGCAGGCATCGGTGTATTCCCACGAGCGGCACCACTGCGCCCACTCCGTCGACGACGTCCACCACGCCCCCCCCCCCGCTCGGCCCGGGGGGAGGAGCGCTGAGGAGGGAGTGTGCTGGAGGAGTGGCAGGGGCCGGAGGAGCCGCAGGTGGCGCGGGAGTACTAGTAGGGGCAGCTGGAGGAGCGGCGATGAGGACGGTGGAGGAGGACCCCTTGGAGAAGCCCCTAGTTATCTCGTCGAGTACCAGATCGTCCCGAAGCTACAGGAAGGAGGGGAACAGCTTTTGCTTGGAGATCCAGGTCTTCAGGTGGCCGTAGGTGTCGTTGAGGCCACACACGATGTTGTGAACCAAGAAACGATCCTTCACCGGCCAACCAAGGTCATAAAGGGCATCCGCCATGCCCTTCATCCGCCGGCGGTACTCGCCAACGGAAAGGTCCCCCTGCTCGAAGGTGCGGAAGGCCGCATCGACCTGAAGAGCCCGAGCATCGGCATTGCTAAGGAACTGGCCCTCGAGAGGCCGCCAAGTCTGGCGCGCTGTGCCCATGGGAGCACGGACGATGTCCTGGAGATCTTGGGAGAGGGTCCCAAAGATCCAGGACAGGACGATGCTGTTGAGGTGCTGCCACGCCGGGTCCCGATCCGTGGCGGAAGTGTCGAGCAGCACGTGGTCGTCGAGGGCATAGCGGCGAAGGGTGAGGAGGACCAAGTCCCGCCAGCGGCTAAAGGAGGTAGACCCCGGGTCGAGGATGACAGGAACCATGGCCCGGATGTTCTGGACCCCCGCCGCCTGGAGGTGAAGCTGGGCAACCACCCGGGTCGGCAGGGTCAGGCCGGGTGCACTTCGGATGGGGCGGAGCCGGGTGGGAAGAGGTGGCCCCACCCTCAGCACTGTCCTGGTGAAGCTGTAGGTCGGCGGCGGTATAGAGGAAGCACTCCGCCTCGGCGACACGACGAGTGAGGGCATCCGCCTCAGCGCGCTCACGCTCCCACACAAGAGCAGCCGCGCGGGCACGCTCCTGAGCCGCCGCGGCCTCAGTCTTGGCTGCACGAAGGGCGGCAGCCAGTGCAGCACCGGCGGGGAGCTCATGGAAGACCTGACCCCCGTTCCCCGCAGAGTCTGAGGTGGCCGGTAGAGGGGCGGTGGCAGTCAGCGGCGGATCGGTGGCCGGAGGGTCCCCGACGGCGATGAAGGGCGGAGACGAAGACGGCCCGGCAGTGTACATAGAGCCAAAGGGGCCCCTTTCTGCGCCCAGGCACAAGGCGGCCCAGCCCGACCCAGTCCAGAGGCTATGTAGCGAGTCCAGCGAGCGCAGGGGAGCCGTGCTCCACCCTGCGCTGGCGTGGGATGGGAGCAGGGAGCTCCGAGCACCAGCCTGGGCGGCAGCAGCCTCGACGGCGGCAGCAGCGGCGGCTTGGAGGGCCGCATCGCGCTCTGCCGAGCGGTGCGCGGCCGCCTGGGCGGTGGCGGCGGCAGCCATGGAGGAGGTGGCCTGTAGCGCAGACGAGGCTGGCGGCGCGGAGGAGCGGGGCGGCGGCGCGGAGGTGCCGGCCGCAGTGGAGAAGACCGGCGGCGGCGGCTGCGGTGCGAAGGAAGCAGAGGACCGGGCGAGGGCCGTGGAGTAGGGGAGGGGAGGGAAAGAGGAAGAGGGAGGCGGCGGCAGTGGCTCCCTGCCAGCCATGGCGTGGCGGCGGCCGGCAGCGGCGGCGGCGGCGGTGCCTGCCTGAGGTGGTGGTGGTGGCGGCTGGGGAGCAAGAAGAGAAAAGAGGAAGAAACCCTAGGCAAATGATACCGTGTTAGAATAATTGGATTGATTCATCCCAAACCCTAGAGGGTGGGGTAAATAGTAGAGTACATGGGCCTACATGGGCCATTATATGGGCTGCATACACATACTCCAACAAGGAGCACAATTGTGCCTGCTATGTTTATGATTAAAGCACATATTCTTTTGTTACTCACAGTGCACAATTAATTTATATTATTTCTTAGTGAGCCTGTTACATTTTGATTTCTTTGTTTTTACAATTAACCTATTCTTTTTCTGAAGCCATATCTAATATAATTATTTTGGTGTACAAGGGTCTGGGATGCCATTTAAACTCATCGCATGACCTATTCCACTATGAGTTTTGGGTTGGTAAACGTTTCGAATCTCCATTGCATGATCTCCTTCAATCCTCATTGTTTTATAAGTATTATACATTTATGTGCTACTCACAGATATTTGAAGAGTACCAGATTGTTAATGTTAGCCTGAAGGCAGATGCCTGGAGAACGGAGGTAAATTGATGACAGAGATGAAGTTTAAGATGCTTTTCAGTTACATTTCATTTCGCTATATATGAAGATGCAGTTGACGAATTTAGTACTTTACACGTGTTCAACTTAACGTGTCCCTGAGTGTTCTTCTAAAGTTAGTTTACAATGAGGCTCCTAACTTAATTGGTCACTTGAAGGACACCGCACTTTATTTAGTCCAGCACAACTACTTGCTTTTGTGATTTTCTTACTTTCTTGAGTGCAGAAGCCAAGGATTAAAGAGCTGAACTTTTCTGCCTCACTGAAAATCTAACATCTTCATTCCTCCAAAATTCTTGAAATAGCATGTTGTGCAACTCAATAAGTTTTCTGTGGATAATGTTTAACATGCTTAGGATGCATGGTGAATATTACTCCAAATGGAACAACTCTTTTTTATTGGTATGTAATAACTAATGATCCCTACTTGCAGCTTTTTGCAGAGGGAGTTGATCCAAGGCACCAAACATTTTATTACCGGTATGCTCATTCTCCTTTTTTTTGGCACCATTTTATTTCTCTGGCTTACGTAATTGTGTTCCATCAGCTCAAGGTTTAAGAAGTGTAGATGATCGAAGACCTCAACTGAGAAAATTAGGCATGTACATTCACATATTATGGAATCAGGGTCACCTGAAGATGCCCGGGCAGGATCTGAGGATGACTATGTGCAAGGGGAGAATGGTACAGTGTGATCATATGGTCACTTTAATTGTTATATCCTTATATCTATGAAAAAAGCTGACACAAACACGTCTATCTGTTATAAGTGTTTTTTTTGCTTGTAAAAAACTATCTTTTGTCTCTCCTATTTTATTAGTTGGAAAATATGCAAATTCTGAACCATTTGTGCAATATCACATTATGTTGAAGCGTTTTTTTGCCTTCATGGTTCTATAAAAGTTGAACCTCTAGTTTTTTGGTGGGAAATTTCCAAAATTGGTGTCCTATTTAATAACTTGGAACTCGGTGTTTGTGATTTACTATTATCATTGATGTGCTTGCTACAAAAAACTTTATTGTTTCCTGCTCTAGTATTTTTCTGGGTCTTGTTCTGTTGTTGCCTACCTTTATTGACGACTCATATGGTAAAATTCAGGGACTTCTGTAGCAAATGCTTCAATTGATCCTGCCCAATCTTTACATGGTAGCAATCTTTCACTACCAACAGTACTACAGTTTGGGAAGACAAGGAAGCTATCTGAGCGAGCTGACCCTAGAAAGTTGTCCTTTCTGTTTACATTCTTGATATCATGTTACTCTCATAACATTGTTTCTTAAGGTACTGCTACTGCAATTGTTTGATTTATTGTTTCCCTGTGTTTGTATTATTTGGCAGTCGGCAACTTCTGCAAAAGCGGCAGTTCTTCCATTCGCACAGGGCACAGGTCAATGGAAACTATTAATCTCTTTTCAACTATCTTTTATGTAGTTTGCACACATTTGTGGCAGAAGCAGGGCTTGTTTGTGTGTTCAGTTCAGTTGATTGAATTACATTATTTTTAGCTACTTATCTGATGTAGTTTACCTAACAAAACTGATAATGCATTTTTGTATTTTGATAGATCCATTATTCCACCCCTTAGTTAATTCTGGCGCGTACATAAGATTATGGAAAAGCTTATATATACTTTAATTTTCTTGGTTGTTGTGCTTAATATGTTGATAATTTTGTCCAAAGAACAAAATAATAGCTGAACCTTGTCTTTTAGAAAAAAAATCCAATCCGATGCCTACTAAAGGACTCCCTTCACTTCTAAATCCTCTTGAATTGAAATCAAAGATCTGGAAGGATATTTGCAGACCTAAGTGGAAGGTAGTGATCTCCTAAAAAAACATCTTGTGTTAGAAAGTACATGACCTCAACTATCGCAACCTTGTTTTTTACTCTAGGGCTCTACATGCTCTTATGAACCTAGCTCAATGTGAACAATATCTTTTTGAAAAGAAAATGACAATGATAGCTCGCGGTTGAACATCTCTAACCACTGTACAATATCACCATCCATCATTGCCAGAATCCTACTGATCTATGTAACATGATGTTTGGCATTACAACTTGAAGGTGGGAATCAGTATGGCACCAGAATATTAAATCCTTCCTGAACCGATGACCCACTAGGTTTGAAAATTTGCAACACCTTGAGGACAAACTTTGATCCATTTCCTCTGTCCCTTGTGAGCCCCCATGCTCCTCCAAATTACTACTTCCATTCCCTAATGTATGACGTTTTAGATAAAAAAATTTGTGCTCGAAATTAACTAAAGTTTGCTTTTTGTGCATCATACAAAATAAACTAGATGGAGTATCAGGTATTAGGTGAAAAATATGGATTTAGAGGCCACAACATGGCTCCTATCATTTCTAGCATTTAGGCAAATTCCACTAGCTATCTGTATGAGGTCACTAATTTATGCCTACACCATTAAGTGAGTGACAGGAAAACTGTTAACCAGCAAAAGGGATTAATCTTTGTTTTTTGAATTAGGGTTTTCCGGCTTTTGTGTGAGTGGATGTTGAAAGCAGGTTTGCATCGCCGTACTCCACTTTTAACAAATCCAGGTTGTCACTAAAAAAATGGTGTACTCCCTAGTGCTGAAAATTAGTCTGGGGAAGGCAATTTCTTGACAGCCTTACCCTTGCATAATTATTTGTACAATTTTGCAATGAGGTTGGTTCAAATTCAAAACTTCCAGGCCACAAGTGAAGAGACTACCACTGCACCAGGTCCACCCTTCAAAAGAATAAACTAAAGATTAAGAATTTTAATTTCCAAGAAACTTCAAATTGTGTGGAAATAAAGTCACAGTGATGTAGCTGGGAGACATGCAGAAATAGTGGAGTGTGGTCCTCCATTTTATACTTTTAGCCAACAATGCCTACTTTGCGTAATGCCATTTATCTCACATCCTATTTGTTCTGGTGGTGCTCTAAATTTCTTATTTTTTACAAATGCAATTCTTAACAAATCAAGCAAATATCATAGTATTACATAGTTCAAATATGTGACCTTTTCGCAATGTAATGTACATTTTGATCCCTTTGTTATTTTATTATGATGACTAATAACATTGGGAAACAAGTTGCAAATAGTACATTTTTCCAAAAAAAAAGGTACCAAACTTTTTTTTTTGGCTTAGATCCATTGCACTGTTCCTACAAAAATGTTGTTCTATTAGATTTTTAATACTATCTGTTTTTATATAAATTAAATCTGCACATATGTTATGCCTTCATTGAAGTCTTGCCTGATTGTATCATTATAATTCATTGTAGCCCATGGAATTGGATCAAGTGTTCTCAGACCGTGATAGTGAAGATGAAGTTGACAATGATATTGCTGACTTTGAGGATAGAAGAGTAAGTGACAAACTTGTTTGTGAAACATACAATTTATGCGTGTTGTATATCCGCTTGAGCTTCAGTCATTTCTGCCTAGCTGTTCAATTATTGTGAATTTTGACTTTGCTGAGTCCGTGCAGATGCTTGATGATTTTGTTGATGTTACGAAAGATGAGAAGCTTATTATGCATATGTGGAATTCATTTGTTCGAAAACAAAGGTCAGGCCTATCTTTACTTAGTTCTAACTGTCTATCATAGTAGGCAGGAGTGGTTTGATTCTGCTGTTACTATTTTTACTTAGTTTGTTATGATAATAAGCAGCTTGGTGAACAGAGAAACTATAATTTCTCATGTGTTCAATTTTAGCTGTGTACATGAGCAGCAGTTATCAAGAACTTCTTTCAGTGAAATGCTGAAAAAAATTGTTCATCTTTTTTTGCGTACAAGCTTCATCAAGTTGGGCTGTTAAGTGCTTCATCAAGTTTGGCTGTTAAGTTGTATGTGGTCCCCTTCGATTTTATCAAATGGGAAAACTGTGAAAACATTGGTCAAAATTCTGTTGTTAGAACTTAGAAATGGTACAAAATTACAAATACTTCCAAATTTATCTTGCCCCCTTTTTTTCTCTTGCCAGTTGCCAGTCCAAGTCAAGGACAGTTCTACCATCTCCATCCCCTCAATTAACGCCACTAGACCTCAATGCTGTCACCTCCTGTGAACTTTTGCAGATCCCACATTTCCACCGCATTATATACCCACCGGTCCCGATCATGGCACATCACTGTTGGTTACGGGCTGTATTGGCAATGTGATCATTAACAATATCCTTATGCATTTTGTTGGTGTGGCTTCGGCCGCTGCATCATCATTCAGCTGCTGGAATCACAGTGGATGGCAGTCACAAGTTAGCTCCCCACTTCTATGACCCTTATCAGAATATAGCACGTCGGCACGGTGGCCTATCATCTCCGCCATGCCAGCCAACACGCAAATTCACAATGGCTTCCTTGATGCGTGCTGAGTTTTTTTTTTCTGAAGCTTTAAAGTTTGATTATTTGGATGAATTCGCTGTTCTCAAACCTAATGCCTTACCTCCAGGATTGTTTTCTAGTTGAGTACGGCTTCTGTGTTGAGCTTTCTTTTTGCCATCTGAATTGCTTTATTGTTTCCTATCGTGGCTGGATAGAACTGCTTTATTGCTCCATTTTTATATGTAGATCCAACGAAGCATTGAGACTAGTACTATCCATGTCATTCGATCTTAATTCTAATTGTTTCAGAAAATATAAATTGCAGGGCGCTAGCTGATGGTCATGTACCTTGGGCCTGCGAGGCATTCTCCCAATTTCATGGACGGCGACTTGTGCAGAACCCTGCTCTACTGTGGTAAGTGGCTGATTTGGAAATACATTAGTCAAGACCTCATGTACTGTGCGTATGTGCAATGCTACTTATCCGATTTACAATTCCCTCGCTTGATGGACAGGGGCTGGCGTTTCTTCATGATCAAACTCTAGAACCACAGCCTTCTAGACGCCCGCACCATGAACGCATGCAACACAATCCTCCAAGGTTTCCAAGACGAAAGCACGGACCTGAAGTAATTTTGGTGCTTTGAGTGAAAGTTTTAGGGTACCATTGATTCCTAGGGAAGAAGAAAATGGGGGTCATTGTTTCATTCATGACTATTGCCAATTGTATTAATTGTTGTTGCTGAAAACACACGTTGCGGAGGCAACTCTCAAACTATAATATTCAGGTATATATTTGAATTTAATGAATATACTCAGCGTCGTTGATCGTTGTAGCAAGTGTTACTCAACCAACTCGTGTGCGCACACACGCATAGTTCTGTGTATTCCTATTTGTGGGCAGCAAGGACGTATGACTGTAAATGCTCCTTGTGCCCCAAAACAACGAAAACATAACCCGTATATAGGATTCAAAAAAATGAACTTGAAAACTTCTGCCAAAAATAGTTGAATTATGTGCATGTTTAGCATATAAGATATATGCCAATGAAAATTTTTGTATTTCACAGACCTTTCAATTTTGTTTTGCAACAATCGATATTTTGGAACAGTAGAATCAGTCTTTGCAATGAAATGATCGTCTTGCAAAGACTAGTTTTTACTGATATATATCTTGAGTTTGCACACAAGATTATGCGTCAGTTTGTCATCAACTCAGTGTTAACATGTCATGAAAAGTGCATGTATAAACTACACTTACAGTCAGGTACTCATGGTTAGCTACAGTACAATAGTAGTATTGACTACTTGACATAGTGTTGCCGCATAAACTCTTATCCATCACGTGCCACTACACAAGTGACTACTTTCTAAAATTGTCAGTTAAAGGTGACACCAGGAAACATCTCAACCATCAGGGCCAGTGTAAACCCTTTAGTCATCTGATGCCCTGCTGACAAGAGATGTTTCAAGATAGGAACCCTCCCCCAGGCATGCTGCCTGGCCCCTGCGGCGCAATCTTCCCTTGCATCATCTGCACTGCCTGATTGTGGCCCTGCATGAACTGCTGCCCCATTCCTGTGCCCACCATCTGGGGCTGCATCTGTTACTGCTGATGTTGCATTTGCTGCATATGTTGCTGGAGTGGCATCTGCTGCTGCTGGTGTTGCATCGGTTGCATCTGCTGCGGCTGCTGGTGTTGCATTGGTTGCATCTGCTGAGGCTGCTGCTGGTGATGTTGCATCGGTTGCATCTGCGGCTGCTGCTGCTGCATCTGTGTCTGCTGTTGTTGCATCGGCTGCATCTGCTGCTGCTGCTGTTGCTAGAGTGGCAACTGCTGCTGCTGAAGTGGAAGGCCTTGCTGCTGCATATGCATGTGTTGCTGTTGCAGCAGCTGCTGCATATGCATGTGTTGCTGTTGCAGCAGCTGTTGCTGTAACTGTTGTTGTTGCTGTAGCTGCTGCTGCTGCATTGGTGGTTGCTGAGTTGATACCTGAGGTTTGAACACCACCATGTCCTGGACAAAAAAGGCAATCTTTCAGCAAATGCAGATAATTATGTTGAAGTATATATATTTTTAACTACAATCAAGATTACTCCAGGGAAGAGCATGCCAATCAGTCGACCTGCTTTGTCAGACATTGATAGCAGCAGAGTTTGCGATGGTAACTGTATCACAGCACACTGAAATTGAGGACCAATTGGGATTAGAACTGTACACAGTAACTGCCAGAAAACTAAGTCTTTCAAGACGGCAGGAGATGAACCGCAGCAGAATCACAAAGGTACTAAAAGATTAGAACCAGCCACACAATAACTGCCAGAAAACAAAGTCTTTGAGACGACAGTAGATGAACCACAGCAGAATCACAAACATACTAAAAGATTAGAACCAGGCACTGACCAGCTTCTTTTCTTGTAGTTGTCCAAGAAACCCATGCTGATTTAAAGTCCGGAATACTAGAAAGTCTGCCTTGCCAACATATTGTCTGCAGAATGACCACAGAAATGTGTCACTCATGGCATATTACAAGAAAATGTGACAATTAGATAAATCGACATCGGAAAGAATTAAGTTCAGAAACAAACTTGTTCATATGCTCTTGTACTATGAGGCGAACAATCTGCATAGTTTCTGGCCAGTCTGCTACAAGTCTGCATACATAGAAGGTAGGGCTTTCAGTCTCCTAGTTAGTCAGGAAGCATGCACGATTTGAAGCACAATTTGAAAGTAGCAACAATGGGTTACATTGGAGAAAAAGATTGATCTTTATTATACCCATAGAACACATCAAGCAAATTGTACATGGCATAAGCATCAATAGAATATAAAGACCCAAAAAAGAACAATTCTAGTGCAACTCATTTCTTTTCAGACGAGGACAACAATGACATCAACTAAGAACAATAACTCCTGATCCGTGATAGTAATCAACAGAAAACACTAATGAAATAGAGATTCAAGAAAATACAAGGATTATTGCAATAATTCAAACACTTACGTTTCGGACGCTATTCCGCTCCTATAACCCTGTCAGACAGAGAAAGGGTGAGAAATATCAACAAGAAAAAAGAGCTAATTTTTTTACACCAAGTTTAAGCAACCATGTTATAGATTCAGGAGTTTATCTAAACAAATTCCTCCATTTTTTACAAAAATGATGCTGAATTGTGTAAATCTGAATTGGTCGGCGTCAAGTATTCCAAATCGGAGGTAGTACTCTATATCAATGAGCTTAGCAAGAAAATGGGTCAAGATAACACAAGAGTTAACTGAATGAGCATAGAAGTGTCACCATATCTCAGGAGTAATTCATTCAGCTAGTAATACTGCAGATTAAAAAAACTACTGGAAGGTTTAATAATTTTTACAAATAATGTACAATTTTTGGGAGTTCAATAATGCAAATAGAGACTTACTTCAAGTTTACAAATAAATACAGGCTGTCCCTGCCTCTGTCCAGATAAGGTCCCCTGAAATATAGATAGACAGCAAACATAAATAATTTATCAATGTTACAGAATTTGCAGTTTTGTTTGTGTGTGGGGGGAGTGGGTGGGTGGGGTGCGGGCGCAAGGATTTTACCTCCCAGATTTTGACATACTTTGGTGGTGCCTGTTGGCCATTGGGATGCTGCCCAATAGGCATATTCATGGCTGAATTGTTAGTCACACCTAGGGAATTGACTCCAGTCTGCTGGGCCATCCCCGGTGTCGGCATCATTGCAGGTGCTGAAGAGATAGCAGTAGACCCAAGGCCACCCATCACATTTTGGTTTGCACCAATTCCACCTTGGCCACCCATCACATTTTGGTTTGCACCAATTCCACCTTGTCCTAATTGTGATCCAGCCATCAAGCCTCCTTGTGCCACAGGTTGCACTGATTGACCCAATAGTTGCAGTAGAAATGCCTCCAACTCCAACTGATTGACGGCCAATCATTGGTCCATTCACTGGAAATATTCGATGGAATTAGCCATCATGTCAAGGTATGCAATAACATGGATTAACAGGCAAAAGCAAATCGCAATATTAGGTGGATCAACTCATCATAATTCCATTTCTATAAGAAGATTACAAATGAACTCCTGAAACTGACAAATATGACTAACAGTGTTTTATGGCACATAGCAACTTATAATACTAAAAAATTACTCTATGGAACAAATAATGCAGCCACTTAACAAGAATTCATATGCACAGTAGTAGTACATTTACATATCAGTACATATACATTAAATTAATGTGTGTAAGCCTCACAATATATCAATCTCATGTTAATTATGACAAACTCCTTCAAACAACTACTACCTATATGCAATTCAGATGTGACTGATTTAAAAAAAGATCGACATCTCAGAACGAAACACAAGTATTGCCAGTTAACACCTTTAGGATATGTGACCATCTCTGTCCTATAATGGTGCTTGAGCAAAACATTTGCCCAAACTGACAGAAATATATTCCAGTGATACAAACTGCTAGAAATATAGTGATCAACTTCTATGTTTAGTGTATTCATTTTTGCAATTACAGGATAAAACATATTTCAACTCACCAAACTGAAGGTAGATTTCACTGTGCAACAAGAAATCACACTATATCAGCGCCAAATGTGATCCAATTTTTTATGTGTTCTCACTAGTATAAAGCATCACAAGCACAATCCTTTGAGCCTTTTGCACAACAAAGGTACTCTTTACACAAAACTAGATCATGTAATAGCATATTCAAAACCCTTGTCTGCTGCAAAATAGTCGGCCATATTCATTATTACTTTTTCTGCCATATGTTAGGAATGCCGGCCAAATTGACACATCAAGAATAAATTCACTTGGGTAATTTTTCCTCAGTCAAATTGAAACTAGTATTCGTTAAACCAATTCTCACTAAACTAGGTGAAAATACCTAAACCTCTTTTATAAAACTTTCCCAACATCCCTTCTGCGCACAGAGATCACATCAACAACATTTCCTTTCTATAAGGGGAAGAACCAAAAACATAACTTATTGAAAAAAGTATGCCTAACATTAACATCTTTTCAACCTGAGGAATTGGCATTTGAAGTTGGTCCTGACATTGTAACTGCAGGTGCAGTGTCCATCTTCGTTATGGTTTGATTTGGGGCCATGTTCCCATGTAAAGGACGACTTAGAGCAGTCCGCGCCTCCATGAAATTCTCAGATAGAAGAACAAGGAAGTGTGGGTTTTTTGCATGATCGACTGATGGATCAGCAGCTCGAGGATTTCGCTTGCCCTGTAGCAGAATATGGAGTAAGGATCATGTCCATGCTCATCACAATTGTTGAAGGCCTTACAAGGTCCAATTGTATCACATAAGTTTAAAGGAATAGTCAATGTCAACTAGGAAAATCAGAGTTGGTGAAAGGTCATAACTTACAATTTTAGCTAGTATACTACTCCCTCCAGTCATTAATATATTATATTTTTAGTGTAATTTAGAACTAAAAAACATCATATATTAATGACCGGAGGGAGCAATGAATTTAATGCCTCCTCCGCTGTAATATAAACGTCACAAAAGCTTAGTCTAGACTTGATAATCAATTTCATTCAGTTTTTGAGACCATTTTTCACCAAAGACATTATCAGGGGACTATAAGTACTTGTGCACAGATGTGGGCATAGACATATTTTTTTTTCCAAAAATCAATGTATTAACCTCCCACATCCATGAAGTTAAAATGAGAAGTCAGATTGAAAGTACATTAAAGTGAGTGATATCGACGTATCGTACTCTAAAAGTATGTTTTTATTACTTGAATGTACTCCTTGGTTCTTTTTATTTGACATCCAAGAATCCATGCAGTCAAAAGTTCGTACAGTACATCAATAGGTTAATGAAAGAACTAAAAGAATCAGAGAAAGGGAATAGACGAAGGTTCAAGTCCAACACAAGTGACAAAATTACCGCATTATATATAGCCTTTAATGTCGGAACCTGTTTTGGAGATATCACTGACAATGAGACAGAGCACTGCATCCAAAATATTAAATAAAATAAACCAAATGTTACTGGCATTCCACTGAGAATTTGAGATACAGGAAATAAATAATAACAAGCTATGGCAGAACTTGTGCAGCACCTGAGCAAATGATTTCGCAACAGTCTCAGCATCAGCAATAGAAGGCTCTTTTGATGACTCAATGTTCTCTTTGTGATCAGTGCTTTGAGTAGGAAGACGATAGACAGGTGTAGGCAAAGGATATGGATTACTTGCCGTGACAAGTATGCAATGCTTTTGTGCTTCATGGTTTTGATGACTTTGGGTTGTTGTATTAGGACTGCCTTGAAGTATCTAGTTGCACATAAGAAAATGACCATTATGACATCAATAAAATTGTGGACATTGGACAGGAGCTAATTTAATGTTCCAACGAAAGAAAGATCAATGCTGTGTAACCAAAGATTTCATCACGTAAGTTTCATCCCTGCGAACAAAATGGCATGATGCCCTCCAAAAAATGCAGCAGACTATCATGCTTATTTCACTCCATTCTTATCTCTGGGTAATGCAAATATATTACCAGTAATAGTAATAACTAATTATTACTGATCCATACTATGGCTCCGTTATTTTGAGTAGCACTGTCTGCGGTCAGCTACGGCAGGTAGGATCAAAAGCAATCTGCTCCATTCATTTAAAGAATCAAATGTCTAGAGGCATCCGTAGCAAACCAGTTTTAGCGGAAAACAGATACACCACCGAAAAGAACGGTGCCTATATACACTAAGAAAAGAAAGGCAGTGTTTTGATCAAAGCATTTACTAAACTGTCCAGGATTCAAAACAGTGTGAACACAATATTCAAACTTTCTCAATCAAATAATAGCCTGTGCAAATCATATTGTGGCCTATATTTGAAATAATCATCATTCGTGTGCAATATTATTCCCAACTACAAAAGTAATTAAACAACAATATTAGAAGAAAAAAAACACCTGCAAGGAGAGCTACGAATCGATGTTTGTCGTCAAGTGGAACTATAAAACATCTTTATTCATAGAGAACTGGTTAACAACAAAACAAGGCAATGGAATCATAGGCACCAATGGCAAAAGAAAGCATATTGTGCTAACTGCAGGCATCATTCTCTCTTAACAACACAACTTGGAAGATGCACAATGTTGAGATCTTATAAAGGGTGAAAGAAAAGTTCCTAACTGCTAATTTTTGGCCACGAGGAACTCATCATTTGCAACAAAATTTTAAACAGCGTCAACATGTCAATACCGTCAGTGCTTCAGCGAGACCTTCACAAGTAGAAGCTTCGCTAAATCCTCCACCACTGAATGATATTCCCGACAACCATGATAGGAAAGCATCGGTATCTTTCGTCCATCCACTGCGCTGCACACCAAAAGCTGCATTGGAAAATGATGTTAATAACTTACTACCTCCATCCCAAAAAGAATGTGATCCTAGCTTCATCCTAAGTCAAACAATTATAATTTTTGACCAAGTTTATATATAAAAAAAGGGGCAGCCCCAGTGCATGAGCTCCCGCTTGTGTAGGGTCCAGGATATTTATGGTGCCAAATAAGTATAATTCAATTCATCATGAAACATATTTTCATATTATACATTCTTGGTGCCATAAATTGTAATACTATTATTATCTATAATTTTGGCCAAACCTATGATAGTTTGACTTAGGCCAAAATTAGAATTGCATTCTTTTTGGGACAGATGTAGTACTTGTTTGATAGTGTAAATTAGCTGACATGGTGATGGACATGGACGAAATATAGGCATACCACTGTAAGGTCCATGGGTATGAAAAACAACTAAGGCAAGCTCAGGTGGTGCTCCTGCAAGCTTCTGCACACATGAAGAACAAGTTATACATTGACACAATTCTTGGAATAGCATACACAAACTGAGAACACATACAATTAACAAATCATTAGGACAGAATTACCTGCCCTGGCAGTTCACTTGCACAGAAGTTCCTGCACATATTTGAATTTCCTCCACAAATAAGTCACTCCACAAATAAGTCAAAAAAAAGTAAAAATCACATAGCAGAGTCGTGTGAAAAATGAATTATGACATGTTGTTTAAACGCTACTCACTAGTCAACTGTGTTCGTCGTGCCGGCCATTTAATCTATATCATCACATTTAATCTGTTTTTAGCCCATATAATCAGCCATGTAGTCTGACTATTCGCTAAACAAAGGGTGACCGAATGTTTAGCGTTTATGCTAACACTGTTCAAAACACTGACCAAGATTTTTGGTATGCCAATCAGATTATTATTTTTTAAAAAAAATTGTGTATAGTTGTGACAAGACAGAAGATTGAAGGCATGGGTACTACAGATAAATAAAATAGATGATAACTCCACAAGGGAAGTTCCAAAAAATGGTTTGCAAAGCCAACAACCTGCTAGTGGTAGGTAACACCCTTCCACCTAGCTCCTAAATCCTAATAGTCACTTGGTCTGTCTGATCGCCAGTTAGTAACTCGGTGCTCCAGCGTATTAATTTATTTATTAAACACTAGCAAAAGAGATCATTCCCTCCTTTCCGACAAGCAATGATCAACAAACCAAATCAGGAATCATCAAACAATCCAACCCCAATCTCTGGAAGCTTAATTTGTTTTAGAATTTCCCCAAAAGCTTAAAATAGTCCTCACAGGTTCCCACGATATGATCCAGCGGTAGAGACGGCGAACACTCTGGGCGACTGGCCTCCCCCCTGAACCCTAGCAAAGAGGCAACAAGAAATTTCCCCACAAGCACCTCCGCATCCAAGCCTCCCCGCTTGTCTCGCGCACTAGAATCTGAAGCATGAGCTATGCCGGGAACAGAACAGAACAGGACAGAAAAGGGGCATACCGCACGATCTTCTCGACGTAGTCCGCCACAATGGTGGACCAGTAGGGCCCCATCGCCGCCGTCCCCTCGACGGCAACCACCAGCTGCCTCTCCACGGCCGTCATCTGCCGCCCTCTGCTTCCATTCCCCTCCCCGTTCCCCTCCCTGCCTCCCTTTCACAGCCGCCGCCCCTGCTCCCGTCCCCCGTCCCCCGCCGCCGCCGCTAGCCAGCCCGCGCCAGCGCAGCAGCGCTCCTCCAAGCCGCCGCCGCCAGCCCGCTCCTCCAAGCGGCGGCACCGCCAGCCCTCCCTCTAACGGGTCCCGCTCGGGCACTCGCCGAGACCCCGACGGCCCGACCCTGACCCCCGCCGCCGCCGCTGCAAGCCAGCCCGCTCCTCCAAGCCGCCGCCGCCAGCCCGCTCGCCGGCGTCCGCTCCTCCAAGCCGCCGCCGCCAGCCCGCTCGCCGGCGTCCGCTCCTCCAAGCTGCCGCCGCCAGCCCGCTCCGGCTCGGGCGCGCGCCCGCCCCCCAGGCCCCCTGGAGGAGGCAAGCAGGGAGTGCCGGCGCCCCAGGAGGAGGCGAGCAGGGAGTGCCGGCGTCCGACGGCTCGAGCCCCGCGACCCGCATCCGCCGTCCGCCGGCCTGATCTCCAAGGTTCGCGGCGGGTTCGCGGGCGTACCCGCGGGTGACGGGTACGGGCGTAGCTTTCCACCCGTCGCGGGTCGCGGGTGCGGGTCTGTATCCTTCATACCTCGATTTACGCCCTTGGCAGCTCGAGTTCGAGTCGAAACCGAGAGCGCAGGCGACGCGGAATTGAGAGATTTAGAGAGACGAGAATAGAAGAGACTAGGAATTGAGAGATCTAAAGGATTGGATAGGGTAGATTAGAGGAGACACAAGCACACAAAGACTCGCCGCGCCCACGCAGACCGAGGCAGTTGTGTCATGGGGATGCTGTCGCTAAATCACCTCATGCTCAAGCAGAAGCGGTGGAGCCGCCGGCGAACCCAAGCTCTCACGCTCAAGCAGAAGCGGTGGAGCCGCCGGCGAACCCAACCTCGCAGTAAGTCGTCTCCTAGTCCCCTCGACCTCTCTGTTATTCTTCTCTTTGAAATCTATTGTGTCTGCTTTGCGTAGTATTGCTCCATTGCCCTAGGTATGCGCTTCCTCGTAGAAAAAGATTAGCCTTTTATAGTGGTTCATGTTTACTCACATTACTTCATGGGGTAATCTGTCCTTTGGAGGGAGAACCAAACTTTACATCTACATTGATCTATACTAAGCAACGAAACACCAAGGTTGCCCCTTTTTTCTAGGACTTAGAGCCATGCTCTTTTTTGGGTTAATCAGATACACACCACTATAAAATGTCACGGTTTTTAGATCTGTCATTACTATTCACGATGTTAGGCTAGGCTCACCAGGACGCCCATCCACTGTTCCAACTACCACCCTCTCTGTCTACAGCGCCGCACAGTGTTGAGCGCTCTTTTTTAGGCACACAGGATATTATACAGGTGCCTGAAAATACTTCACAATCAAGGCGAACTAACAGTATCAAGGCGAGCTAACAGTATCATACGTGGTGAAACCGTTACCATGCGTTAAAGTTATTTGGTATTGGAGTTCAAGGATTAAGAGGAGAGTCTCATGATAGTTCAAAGGTCAAAAATGGGCTTACTCCAAATGTTTATGACCTATGTAGTTTTTTTCTTGAATCAAAACAACTTTTTTATTAGATATATTTTATTACTACCTCCTCCTGATTACATATTTATATATGATGTCTGGACATATATTTTGTACTGCAGTTATTTTTTTAATCTGGACGTCCTATATTAGCGATTGGAGGGATTTGTTTGCAACAATTTTGTGGTAGAAACAAACTGGATTGTTCTGCTTCCATCCATATGCTTGCGTTGCTAAAGTTAGGGCATGTTTGGTGCTCGGGCGTGGGTTGCCTTGCGTCGCTGGCACAAGCCCTGATATCCTTGCCCATCCCGGCGAGCTAAAACGTCTCTCCGCCAGATTCTAGACAAAGCTTGCTCGCACGAACACCGAGATGCATCAGCAAAGCTACCAAATGCACAAGTTCATTGGCTATCCTCGATGGTCAAGGCGAAATAGTACTGAGCAAGGCTACCAAACAGCACCTTAATATCTGTCTGATTACCATGCATGGTGTGCTGCAGATGGATCTACTATTACTCTAGTACCACAGAAGGACTTGCTCTGCCAAGAAGGTGGTGAAAGATCCACATATTTGGGGCCAAACCTTCCTGAGGTATGTCATAACATGTTGATAATGAAAAGCTTATATTACAAGTAAAACATCTCTATGGTTGCTCTAAATGATGGGACTATACTAGCTACGTAAAAAATTGTGAACAGATCTTCTAGTATTTACTTTGTTGCTGCTGTGACAGTGAAGGCTAAGCTCTAGCCTCCTCTAGCTATAGAAAGATGAAAACATTACAGAAAATGCTATTTGAAATACACAGCCTGCATAAACATAGCCCCCCTATAGAAAAGATGAAGGCAAAAGATGAAACATATGGCGAAATATTGTCCTTCTGTAACCTGAAGCAGACTGTTTCAAATTTTTAATAGCTATCTTGGCAGCATTTTGGCACTCCTTGTTACAGTAGCTTCAACTAAACTGCTGCTTCATCTAACAACTTAATTAGCAAGGATTTGTTTCAGTCAAGAACTCAGTCATAGGTGGCCATTGCCTCTGTCAGCCATCCCTGCCCTCTGCCACTGTGCATCATTGTGATGCTGCACATTTGTGCAAACATGGAGAGATAACCTTGGAGCCTGGGATAGTATGCCCATGTAATCCCGTTGCTTAAAGACTGAAAAAATATGTTGCCTTTACAACTTCACTGTTACACTATTCTTTCATGCTTTTGCAGGATATCTGGTGCCGTATACTTTCCCTAATGTCACTACAAGATGCTGCTCAATCTGCCAGCATATCTCACACATTTTTACGTTCTTGGAGATGCTACCCCTATCTAAATTTCACTAAGGAAACACTGAAACAAAATGCAAGTGGAAAGGATTATATAGCAAGGCGTTTAATCATGACAGTTGACCAAATTCTTACAAATCACTCAGGCATCGGCGTGAAGACACTTAGGCTTTCTTTCCCTTATTATTGTGAAGTTGATGCTTGTCAACTTAATCGTTGGCTTCAGATTGCTATCACACCTGGGATTGAAGAAGTCACACTTTTTCTGCCTCCAAATTACAAGAAAAAATACAGCTTCCCGTGCTCGCTTTTATTTGGTGGGTGTGGAAACTCAATTAAATACATCCGCCTCACCGAGTGTGCCTTCCATCCCCCAGTTGGATTTGTTTGCTTGAGAAGCTTGACAAAGCTGCATTTGTATCAAGTGCGTATTACAGGTGATGAGTTAGGGTCTCTTGTTTCCAATTGTTTTGCTTTGGAGAAGTTGGAACTCAAATGTTGCGATCGGCTAATCTTCCTGAAAATACCATTGTGGCTAGAGCGGCTCAGCTTCCTTGTGGTGTCTGAGTGCTACAAGCTACAAGTTATAGAGAGCAAAGCTCCAAACCTCTTCACTTTTAGATTTTTTGGTGGCCCAGTACGCCTCTCGCTTGGAGAATCTTCACATGTGAAGAATCTAGATATTCAACTTGCTTATAGGCCTAACTCTCTTCTTTATGCTATTACCGAGCTTCCTTCTGCTGCGCCAAATCTTGAAACTCTTACAGTAACTTCGGTTAATGAGGTATACTCTAAAACTTCAGATTACCAGTGTTATGGCGTATAGTCATGCCCTGAAGTATTAGTAACCTGATGTATCTTAACGCAGATCGTTAATACACCTATGGCAGCTGACAAGTTTCTCAATCTGAAGTACTTAAGGATTCATCTTACTGGTTTTTCTAAGGCTTTTTGCCCAGACTATGACTATCTGTCTTTGGTTTCGTTTCTGGATGCTTCACCTACCTTGGAGACTTTCATCCTGAGTGTAAGTTGTTCTTCATGCAATTCCATCTTTTTTTAGAAAAAAAAAGCTTTTATATCTGTGGTTAATCTTAAGTGACATTAATCTTATCCTGTGCAGGTAAAGCAGAATGACATGAAGCATGATTCAGTTTTTGGGAATGCCTTGCATGTGGGGTCGATTCCTGCACACAAGCATAGCAGGCTTAGGAAGGTGCAGATCATTGGCTTCTGCTCTGCAAAGAGCATGGTTGAGCTCACTTGTCATATTCTCGAGAATGCAACATCCCTTGAAAGCCTTACATTGGACACCATATTTGATCAGTTTGATCAGGGTACAGTGGTTGAGCATGGCGATTGTAGGAGGCGTTGTGTCCAAAAATACAGTGGATGCGGTCTGATTTCAAGGGAGATGATATTGGAAGCACATGAAGCTCTCAGGGTTGTCAGTATATACATCATAGGAAGAGTACCCCCTGCAGTTCAGTTAAATGTTAGGGGGCCTTGCAGCCAGTGTCATAAGGTACCGTAGTTATCCTATAACGTTGTATTTGTTTCCAGCTTTGTTTTTAGGTTGACTCTTCCTTTTTGGTGCTCGTGAGGGTCGGGTCCAATAAAAACATATACATTACTGTATATGTTTTCATACTGCTAATTTTGGTTGTGACTGTGATTTTACATTCGTGTACTTTGTTTCTGAAGGTATTAGAATATTTCAATCTTGTCGTTTCTATGTGTCTGCAACAATTCAAGTGCGTTAGAGCATCTTTAGCAATTGCCTGTGCATCAAATCAAGGTCCTTTGGCCCTGTTTGCAACTCTCTCAGCAGTCAGCAGTTTCTTCTACATGCAACTACAAAAATAAGCAGGAAGGCTGCTCTTGTGGCTGCTAGCAACAGCGCTTCCCACGCTTATCTCTACCTAATCTCCATTTCTCTAATATTAAAATAAATAAATAATAATATTAAAATAACACATACCTCACGGGTGGGACCGATTATGCATTTTTTCATCCGTGCGTCCCTTGCTATCTACAGTATATATCATGGATCCATGTGTGGTTAAATTTCTTGTCTAATTATCATCTCCGGTGTCCGCTGCGCTATGACTTCACCATGGCGCCCCCTTGCATGCCCTCATAAATTCAGCCGCGGCCCCTGCGACGCCTGCTTCCCTTCCGATCCGTGCGTTCTGTATTCATCGCCATGTTTGACGACGCTGAATCGTATAACAAGCGGAAGGGGACAAGATGCTGGAGAGGACACCGAGGCATATGGGATCTGAGCCTGCACGGCATTAGATGAGAACGAACCAGTGGTACATACTCCCTCCGGGTCCAAATCAAGTCTTCCTGTTCGCTTGAGCTGAAAAGCGCTGAAAATACTGTTCCATGGCTGAATGATTGTGAGAGGAAAACATTGTTCTACAGCTGAAAATAAGCTAAAAGTAGCTCAACCGAACAGTCCGAGTGTCGTTTTGGACAGTGAAACGGTCTCGAAGATGTATCTTTGACTAACATTTTCTACTAAAACATAAATGAACATTATAATAAATTTGTTTTTTTATAAAAGTGCTCTTTAAAAAAAATCTAAGCATGCGACTTTCAACTTTCAAAACTAAATAATTTATAAATTACTCACAATCAAAGTTTAAAATTTTTAACTTAGATCATGTCTAAAACGACACTTAATTATTTGGGACCCGGAGGAAGTAGCTGCCGAGCAGGCGGCGAGTATGCAGAATCGTCGAGCTCCACAAAAATGAAGATATGTGGCTACCCATATCATCAAAACTGCCAATCGACCTGCAACCTGCCCTCAGGTATGTGATGCACAGCCCGGTGAGCTCAAGTCTGGCACTAGTGGCGGTGCCCAAGGAGTTGTACATATATGCCACGGCATACCCTAAGAACACAAAACACTACTTATCCTAGTGGTTAGTCACCATTGCTTGGATCTGAAAGACCTGCCTTCAAATCCTGAGAAGGCTATTTTTGCTATCTTTTTTGCCCTGGCATACCCTTAGCATGGAAGCTGGGTCCGCCACTGCTGCCACGCGCAGTCGGTGAGTAGCCAACGAGCAAAGTTGTACCCAACCATTGTTTTGATATTTTTTCTATATTTTGCTTTGGCGTATTTTTTCCATATTAATTGATGTTACTTACCTAGCTAGTTTGGTCTAATAATGGCATGGAACTACGTTCGTCCTTCTATTTTTTTTACCATCATTTGTGTTCAGTTTATGGTCCATGCATTTGTGGTTATAAATGTGTTTTTCCTAACTACTAGACATGTTCTCATGATGAGTCGCTAAATACGTCCAGTCGTACATCATGAGCCGGGGCGGACGGGCCACTAGGCCATGGCCCTAGTCTTTGGCCTGACAACAAGGTCATCACTCATCAGCAGTCTGACTCCGTCTTCAGAGCGCTCTCTCTATCTCTGCTCCGGCGCTCCGCGCACTTGGACCTGTGGTGCCTCTCGCACGGCCGCACGGGGCTCCAGATCAGCAGCTCTTGCCGGCTTGCCGCAGCTGCTTAGCTGGTTCAAGTTTCAATTATCTGAACAATTCAATCTGAAATCTATTTTAGCCCTTGTTTAGTTACAAAATTCAAAATTCCAAATCTATCGCATCGAACGGGAATCTTACATGCATGGAGTATTAAATCTAGATAAAATAAAAAACTAATTGCATAGTTAGCTTGTAAATCACGAGACGAATCTGATGAGCCTAATTAGATCATGATTAGACACTAAATTGATACAGTAACTGCTACAGTAACCATATGCTACTGACAGATTAGTTAGTCTTAATAAATTCGTCTCGAAGTTTACAGACGAGTTCTGTAATTAGTTCTATAATTGGTCTATGTTTAATACTTTAAATGTGAAAATATTCCATTTCAAAAAGTTTACGGAGGTACCTAAACAAGGGCTTAATCTCTTATTCCATATGAACTTGTTTATATTTTACGTTACCCGGTGTTAGCTAGTGTTACGTGATAATGTTATAAAATAATAACTAATTCGGATTACCAATATAAACTTAAATCATTAATTTTAGTTTGTGTCCTTATGACCTTGTTTAATTTTTATTACCAACTTATTCATATGTTTTGACGCCAAATGTATTGTTGTTGTCCATGCCGATGAAGGCATGAGACGGACGCAGCTAAATTACGGCCGTAATTTAAATGTTCCGCACGGCCGTACCACTTTTGGCAAGTCAACACTCGATAGCATCCGTTCTTTCCACTTTTAGTAGCAAGCTGTTTTCTTTGTGCTTCGGAGGCAGAAAACACGAATATCATCAGGCATATACAAATACCAGGCATCTTTACAAACACACAGTATTGTTACATTTCTCCTCCGCTTCTTGACGTTCTAATTGGAATGGAGATACGCGAGTGGGTTCTTAATCTTAGAGATCAAACTCAGCTAAGGCTATCCTTTGGAGAGGAATGATACAATAACTCACCAATTCTACTGCTATATAGCATCACCACTAGTTTGGCACAGATCTGCATCACATTAGTAAGAATAAAATGGTTAGCAATGGATAGTGCAAACACAACATAACATTCCATATCTCTCCATGTGCCAAGTTTATCTAAAAATGGCCTAGATTGCCAGATCAGATAGGCCACAATTTCAGATATATACACCGGTGGAACTTCCTGTATAATGGTCGAGCATCGACCTAGTTTAGGACAACACACTAAATAACAAATAACTAGATAAACTAGCAATTATTCAGAGAGGTAGCGTTATGAACAACAAACTAGAGCAGCGCGTCACCTGAAACCAGCAATTTAGGACACCATGGCCACCATTCGACTTCTAAAAAAACACTAAACAAATTCTCAGTAATATTAGCCAAATGGTGCTTTGTGGCATAGCATTTAATATATCTATCCCACCACCCCGACTCTTCACATTAAATTTGCCTACTAGAAACATTGCATTGTCTAATCATAAACAAAATTTTGCCAAGTCAAAATAACATTTTTGCCTAACTGAATCAGAATATTATGGCAAATCAATTGGGAAATTATTTTGCCTAACTAAAACATTAAATTGCCTAGCCAATACAATACTTTGCCTAGTTAAAATAGCATTTTTGACTAATTAAGTCACAATATTATACCAAATTAATTGAAGAACTATTTTTCCTAAGTAAAACATTAACTATTCACATCATTTTACTCACATAGAGTATGGACTAAAAATACATACAGACTAAAGAGCTAGCTTATCTAAAGGCAATTGTAGACCTAGTACTAAAGGGAAACAATAAAAAAGGGAATATGAGATGCTAAAAAACCCCTACCAAATGAAATGCATTATTCTTCGATTTCAAAACCATATTATTGCCTAAACAAAATCATATTATTGCATAACTAAAACCATATGAGTGCCTAATGAAGTGTATCATTTTGTCTAATAAATAAACGTATTGTTTGGCACACAGTCATATCATAAAATTCATATTAACTGTAATACTAATTATTAGAATCCAATTGATTAGCATACATCAATAGTAAATCATACTAGATAGGGATAAAGTATTTTAGCTAGGTTATCAATAGCCCCAGTTAAGCTTTTCAGTTCTATTTGAGTCATCAAACTGAATGGAAGCTGCAGGTAAATAGAAGAACAAAGAAAGTACATCCTAAGGAAAAAACACTCCCATGATTGAACTATTCAGCATGTCATTTGGCCCACCACCACAGCAGCACTAGAGGTAGCAATCTTTCAGTTTGGTCACTGATAAAGAAATATGGTTCAATTGGATCTAAATTTTAAATAGCTAACAACGATGAACATGGAAATGCACTCTCTAATTTCAATGTTGATTGCATATAATGGTTAAATGGAAAATTATATAAAATTCCTCATTACTTTGACATTCTTTATATAACAATAATGTTGTACTAAATCAGCTAATTAGCTTGCCTAATTATAATCATACTATTGCTTAATGAAGTGGATTGTAGGGAACCAGAAAAAGTAACAGTTAAGTGCATGCAAAAAAAGAGAAAAGGCTAAGGTCTAAGGGGGTGAATGTTGAACCAAAGAGGAAGACAAATGCAGAATTTGCAGGTCACCAACTCATAATGATGCATGGTGTCTAGAAAAGAGGGGAAGGAAATCTAGAGCCAGCAGCTGCAATTGTTGGGCAGCTACAATAGTTTATGTATGATGGAACTGAATTAGCCAACAACTAACTAAAGATTTTGAAAACAATAGATCATGCATGTACACATAAACGGAGGAGATAAAAAATAACAGTAGGATAACTATTGCTTTTTAGGACAATTTAAAAAATAACAGTAGGATAACTATTGCTTTTAGGACAATTATCATTGCCTATCTAATAGCACATTCTTACCTAATCATATCTATATTATTGCCTAATGCAGAACCACGTATAAAATGTGAAGAACCGAACAAGCTACCTACAATCAAAATGCGAACATGAAGAGCTGTATTATTGCACAACCTATTATATAGGTAAAAATCATCAATTAAAACTAACAATGAAAAATTCTATATCATTAGTACAAATAAAAATTATAAATTCTTTTCCTTTCCTCTAATCCCCATCGTGGCGCCATCTTTGAGTTGAGTTGGATTTCTTTATTTTAGTTTTACCCCAATTCAACACCCACAAACCCCAGTCTCATTCTCCATCCCTCTAATCAAGCAAATATGTTAGCAACTCTTCCTTTTCCTCTCAAATCAGGGCTTAGGCTTACTTTAAATTAGAAAGAGCAGCTAAAGCATTGTTTAATGCCCAAAACATGCTAGACAACACCAATTTAAGCTATAAAAATGAATCATATTATTCCAAACCCATATTATTGCCTAATTAGGTTTGGAGCAATTTTGCAACTCTAAATTAGAAACTCAGATTGCAATGCAGAATCGGCATTGGGGGTCAGTACATTGTAGAACATTTGGTGACTATCTACTATTACATTTGAAGATTGTGCACATTACTCACACAATCATGTGGAATAAGAGAACACAAACAACCATGTTCATGTAGATCCATTCAACATTGAAAGAAAAAGGGAAATGATGCTACAAGCATTGCATGAACATTGAACAAAACAAATGCAAGGGATACGTACAGTGGAAAATCAGCCACGGTCGAAACTACATATGCAAGAGAAGTAATCAGCAATAGATTAATCACAACCATATTATCTAGTACTCCGCACGCACAGGAATCCACGGTCCCAAAAAGCCAAATTGAGTACGTACTAGAGCGACCTCCGTGCAGGCACCAGCACCGCAGGCATCGCACAATCTGCCCAACAGACCTCGGCTCCACCTCCACGGGTCTACGGCACGAAGCAACAGACTATAAGCGAGGATCTAGACGAGGATTGAGGACACGAGGTCGATGATAACAAGCTTTTGCTTGCTTCCACTCCATTTCTCCCAGATCCTCGCAGCCTCTCCTGCTCGTACTCCCCTCGAGCGTGATCCACATACGCCGCTGCAAGCAGATACATCAGAATACTCGGCACTTACCCGGCGGCCGGCGGTGAGGTTATTTGCCGGCCGGCCCTGGCGTCAGTGGCCGGGGAGGAGGGGAGGTCACCCTCCACACGCCAAATCTTCACACTTATGCAACAGAGTTGGGGGAGCCGCCGAGCGATGTGACGAGGATGGCGGAGACGTAGAAATCTACCAGGGATGTGAAGAGGATGCGAGCAGTGAAGTTGCCTAGGAGGATCTGAGGAGGAGAGAGAGGAACCCTAGAGAGAGAAGGAAAGGAGACGGAATGATTTTGAAGAGTGAGGGAGCAGCCGAGCGGGGCTGGCCGGTGGCCTGGAAAAGAACTCTTGCGCTTCGAGTCTTTTTGATGAAAATAGATGGTGGAAACGAGTGGCCGTGCGGAAGGACCAAAATACGCCGGCCGCAGTAAAGTCATTACCTTTAAGGACGACCATATATAGTTGAACTATCACCGGAAATATAAGAGATTTTCATCTACTTTTGGAATTTCTTCATATGGCTTGTATTATGGATCGTATGTGTAGTTTTTTTTGAACTACACCAGGAGCACTGGTACATCATTTAAGAATTCAGATTGGGCACCTACGCCGACCGCGCGCTCAAACGCAGGTGAGGCTGCCTGGTTGATCTAGGATGCGCCTACTGAACAACTCACACCTAACACACACCTACACACATTCTCCCCTCAGGGGAAAATCCCCGGTGGGACACCCGGGTTGCTCCAGACGGGAGTCAAACCCGGGTGGGCAGGCAGCGCTCCGGCTGGCCTTGCCAACCGAGCTGTGCTCGGTTCCCCGTATGTGTAGTTTTATGAGGTTAAATTTTGGCCCTAGTCTTCTGGAAACGCTAGGTCCGCCACTGATCATGAGGTGGATTCAAAACTCTATTAACACGCTGGTCTTTATACAGATCGACATAAAGGAGTGGTTCCACTGTCCATCCATTGCTAAAAAACTTCATCATACTAATTCTGTTAGGACAGGAGCCACTAATCCTGTTAACACAAGTCTTTAATTATGTTAGTCATTATTTCTTAATTTGAAATCAATATAAGATAAGACATTGATTTAAATCTTTAAAAAATTAGGTTACATATATACCTGATGACTAATTGTCAAATACAAGTCCAGGTTCTTTTGACGCATATTTATGGATATAAAACATATTTAATATGATAAAATATGTTTTTTCTTCCGTTGTAACGCATGGTCATTTTTTCAGTAAACTGTAAAAAACTGACAAGTGAACGATGAGAAGCCACATGTGAGCCACCAAAGCAGGCCCATCATACTATGGGCCAGCCAAACCTGGCGTACACTCTTCACATACGAGATCCATTGCTTAGAGACCATAATGATTCATAATCTATCTATCTATCTATCTATATCTATATACCCTATATAAGTGCAACCCACTACATGTCATCAACTACTAATTCTCTCAAACCTATTGTCTGAGCCGTTGATCTTCACCGGACATCCGTAATAGCCATCTGATATTCGTTACATCATACGCCGGTCATCACATCCTCACACGTCAAACGTAACCTTCCGCGCCTGCCCACCTCCTCGCCCAGACGCATGCCGCCTCGCCAACGCACTCCACACGTCCCTGAGCCTCCATCTTTTGCCGCTGCACAGCAGCCCAACAGGCGTGCCTCCGTTCCAAAATTGATGCCACCAGTGTGCAATGAAGAGCAATTACGAGCCGTTCACTAATGCCACAGATTTACTTCCAATTATTAATCTTTTTGTTCTTCTTCCAATATATGCTGATGTGCATCCCTTCCTTCACCGGTGTTGTTCAGAACCAACTCGCTAACCATGGTGGCTACCCACAAGAGGTAAAAAAACATACGCTTATTCATCCTCGCCGCCAAGTCCAGTCCGTTGAGCGTTATCAGGTTCATCATCGATGCCCACCAGCAAACATATTTGCCATATATTTCATTCAGGTCTGGTTGATCCATCATTCAGTCCCCTTCATTTGTATTATTGATTGATTGGTTTTTAGGTATCACTTATTAAGATAAATTTAAATTTCATATACTACAAGTTATCACGCATTCAAGGTTTTCATTTTGAGAAACTTTGATTCTTACATTTTTCTTTTGTTTTCTTGCCAATTATGTTACCGTCGTTATGGTGTTCTCATCCCTCTGTTTCTTTTTTTTTTTTTTTGCCCTTAATCAGAGGTTGGTGTTCGGATCTCCAGTTGCCAACATGTTAAACAATTACACGCAGTCCGCCTTAGGATACCACGTACAAAACTTTTTAGAATATTTTACGTGCACAAGAGCAAAATACTTGGTGTACCCAAATACTCTCAGCAGCTAAACTTTGATTCTGTGTTGATTATACAGGTTAGTAGGTCGACTAATTTAATACTTTTGCTACCTCCATATATTTCAAATTGGATTATATTGATCAAGCTTTACACCTCAAATTTCTTTTAACTTTCATATCGTGATGTAACCCCTAATTGGTCTTCCCCCCATGAGGTCATCGACTTATGCCCCCATGTATGCATCATGTATTGGTTCTGCTAATTTTTATCAAACTTTTTTAGTTTGTTTTCTTAGAAAAGCAATAAAAAATTATTAAAGCCATATCCTGAGTTATTGACTGTTGAACAATCTACATGAGTTGGCTGCATTCAACTATTGCAAAGATAAGAAGTGTGCTGGTTTTGGGAACTCTGTTTATTATGCCACTCAATTGTTTACAGTTAGAACATATACAATTCTATATGGATTAGCTGCATTCAGATGTATGTGAACACAAGAGGTACGTTGGCTTCTTGAACTATTATTATGCCATGTTCAGTTAGAACAATTTACATAAATTAACTGAATTCGGCTGTTTGCAAACTCAGTTATGTTGGGTTCATTAACTCTGCTGCTCATTTGCTCTCTTAATCATACTATGTTTTTTGTTCCTAATCTCTCTCAACAATCAGTTAGGTGCTGTTTATCTCCCACCAATTCTCTATGACTTTGTTTGCCAAAAGGGTAATCTGAATTCATGTCAATGCTATATTATTTTTTTATAATATTATTTCGATGACCGTCTTTAGAGTACATATCATACAACATTTCAGTATGTTTGTATGGGATCATAACATGTCAGCACTGATGAGGACATGACCAATACGCATACGACCACTTGATGGGGACACTGCTAGAAAAACGCACATTCGTCCGCGGCCGTTAGTACCGGTCACGGTTTCGGCCGGTACTAACATGCAAATTTAGTACCGGGTCAAAGAAACAGTGCCCTTGGGAGCCGTTTAGTACCGGCTGGTGGCTCCAGCCGGCACTAAAGTGCGCCACCGACAGCCCCCGATAGCCGCCTGGAACGGCTAGCGACAATTTAGTACCGGCTGGAGCCACCAGCCAGTACTAAATTGGCGCCAGGAAACTTAGTACCGGCTGGTGGCTCCAGCCGGTACTAAATGGGGAGCTTTAGTACCAGCTGTAGCCACCAGCCGATACTAATGCTCCCACTATAAATTGGGGCTTCTTCCTCCCCGAGCCGAGCTAGCGCCCATTTCACCAGAGAGCTAGCTCGAGCTCGGTTTCTTCTCTCATATTAGAGTTGCGCCCCCATTATTTGATCCATTTTTTTGTGTGATTTGGACTTCATCCTCTCTTTATTGATAGTCTTTATTCTTCGTTTTATGCTCTATAGTTGGAGAAATTTGTGACTTTTAGAAATAGTGAGGATGAGTATGATTTCTTTGATTTATACAATGATTTGAGATATATAGAACCGATGACTTGAATGTGGGAGTATGTTTATTGGCTAGGTTGAATATGAAAAATTTATAGACATATTTTTCAATCATTTTCTATATATTACAAATGACCGTAGCACATTTTTTATTTTTAGATTCAGATGAGCACGTGGATAGTAGAAATTTTTAGAATGAGTGTAGACAAAACATGTTATTGTAGTAGATATAACCATAATGTGGATAGTTAATTTTTTTATAATGAACTAATGAAAGAATTATAATAGATTTTTTTATTATGAATTGATTATTTTGACACTCTAGTGATGTATTTATTCAGGCTCACATTGAAACTATCTATAAGCTAAAAAAATCTTTATTTCGAAACAAGTATACGTCGTTAATCTCCATCCAATAGTGATGACACTACCTTTCGGGGAAACACTATGCACTATATGGACGTCGCGAATCGGTTGGTCGCATCACCAGCACTTTTGATTGATACGAAGACAGCATTTGACGCAGTCAGCGTGGCCGTTGTTGCACTGAGAGCATATCAACGAGCATGATGCCTGTGCCTAGTGCTGTGTTCCTATTAACCAGAAATATTGGTGCTGCGACTGGCCGATTGGTGACATCCTTGTACCGCACCGTGTCCCCCCGAAAGGCATTGTCATCACCGCAGGGTTGAGGTTACCGACATATACATTTTCCGAAATAAAGTTTTTTTTCTTCTAGATGGTTTGTGGATATTGAAAAGAGTGTTCTCCTGGAACTGAAATGTGTCAAAATAATTAGGAGTTATAGAGATTTATTTCAATTAATTAGATATTTCTCTCAATTAATTTATTCAGGTTTTTTTGATTGAGAATTAATGTGATTTTGCATTATTCAAGTGGCATGGTTAATTAGTTTGGTATTTGTTATGTATTTAATTGCATTATTTTGGCACTCTAATGATGTATTTATTCGGGCTCATATGGAAACCATCGAGAAGTTTAAAAAATATATGTTTCGGATCATGAATATGTCGTTAACCTTGATCCTGCAGTGAAAACACTGCTATTCGGGGCTAGCATCGATATCCACGATATGGTGCGGTATATATGAGGACGCGATGAAGGAGTACGGTCTTGGTCTCAATTATGAAATCCACACCTTTTGAGCCAGTTAAGAATGAAATTATCCGGACCAAGGCCGTACTCCTTCATCTGGTCCTATTGTACCTCACTGTGTTGTGGATGTCAATAGTAGCCCCGAATGTCAGTGTTATCACTGCAGGGTCAATGTTGACGACATAGACATGTTTCGAAACAAATATTTTTTCTTCTCGATGGTTTTAGAGAAAGTGAGCCTGAAAGAAAGCCGTGAACATTGATTGCGCATCCCTTATGGCGTGGAACGACGTGTTCGCATTGAACTGAAGAGTGTCAAAATAATTATGGTTTACAATTTATGTTTTCATTTTAAGAAAGCTTGAGTTCCACCCTGCAGAGCGTGTTGGTCTTGTTAGCGGTCGTATTCGTCATTTGATTAAGAAAGCTTTTTATATATTCTCCCTTGGCAAAGAAAGCCGTAAATTTTGTCGTGAATTTAATGTCGAGTTGCATGGTACTGATGATGATCGTGAGTTGATGGCTCTATATAATGCAAGACGTGAAGAGTCGGGGCTGGCGGAATATGACCGTTCCGTGTCAAGACTTCGCGAGGCAGTTCACGAGGCATTAATTGGTCCAAAGATCTCATGATGAGTAGTTTGTATTAGGTAGCTAGCATGTAGTGTAATGTATATATTAATTTGGACTTCTATTTATCATGTTCTATAATTTAAGCATGTAGTGTAATGTATCTGTTAATTTGGACTTCTATTAATTTTGTATTTCATTGTTAAATTCGCAAAAATGGCTTTTGTATTTCATTATGTTATGTGCCAATTTAAATGATATGAAAACAAGTAAAATAATATTGTTACTTAATTCAAAAATGTAGATCGATGGACCGACAATGGATGTACGGCGACCGGTGCGCCATGCCGTGGATTAATGGTCTAAAGTCTTTTCTCGATGCGGCGGAGGCCCACAAGTCATCGAAAGGTTTTATGTGTTGTCCGTGCCGCGTTTGCCAAAATAATAAGGAATACTCTAAGAGGAGCACTCTACATGCCCACATTTATGAAAAGGGTTTCATGGATAACTATACTCTTTGGACCAAGCACGATGAACCTGGAGTTGTGATGCAAGATGGTGAAGAAGATGATGATCATAATATTGCAGACTGGGCTCGTCTATATGAAGCAGGAGCCTTTGAAGATGAACCCATGGATGATGCTGAAGAAATGGACGAGGCTGGAGAAAATGCAGCAGAAGACCAACCACCTGATGAATTAGGTCAGGTTCTAGTGGATTCACAAAGAGACTGTGAAACTTTAAAGGAGTCAAAGAAGTTTGAGAAGATGTTGGAGGATCACAAAAAAATATTGTATCCAGATTGCAAGCAGGGGCTTAAAAAGTTGGGTACCACACTTGAAATGTTGTAGTGGAAGGCAGCTAATGGTGTCACCGATAAGGGATTTGAGGAGCTACTTGGAATCGTAAAGAACATGCTTCCAGAGGGAAATGAACTGCCCTCTACAACATACGAAGCAAAGAAGGTTGTTTGCCCTCTTGGATTGGAGGTACATAAAATTCACGCATGTCCTAACGATTGTATTCTCTATCGAGGCGAAGAATATGAGAAACTGGATGCTTGTCCTGTCTGTGATGCAAAATGGTACAAGATCAGGCAAAATGATCCTGGTGAGGTCGACGGGGAGGCCGTCAAGAAAAAAGTTCCCGCTAAGGTGATGTGGTATTTCCCAGTAATACCACGTTTGAAGCGCTTTTTCAGAAATAAATCCAATGCTAAATTGATGCGGTGGCACAAAGAAGAGCGTAAGCAAGATCAGATGCTGAGACACCCTGCGGATGGGTCCCAGTGGAGAAACGTGGATAGAGATTTCCCAGATTTTGATAACGACCCAAGGAACATAAGGTTCGGTTTAAATAGGGACGGAATGAATCCATTCGGCGAGTGGGGCAGCAGTCACAGTACATGGCCTGTGACCCTCTGTATGTTCAATCCTCCTTCTTGGCTATGCATGAAGCGGAAGTACATGATGATGCCGGTGCTTATCCAAGGCCCAAAACAACCGGGCAATGATATTGACGTGTACCTAAGACCGTTGGTTGATGAACTTTTGCTGCTGTGGAAGAAGGAAGGTGTACGTGTTTGGGACGAGTACAAACAGGAGAATTTTGACCTGTGAGCATTGCTTTTTGTTACCATCAACGATTGGCCTGCACTTAGCAATCTGTCTGGATAGTCGAATAAGGGATACCAGGCATGCACTCATTGTCTAGAAGAAACCGACAGCTTGTATCTAAAAAATTGTAGGAAGGTCGTGTACATGGGTCATCATCGATTCCTTCCCCTCAACCACCCCTTAAGAAGAAAAGGAAAACATTTCAAAGGGGAACTAGAAACTCGTGCTAAGCCTATATTCCGAAACGGGAAGCGTGTTTTCTCGATGGTGAAGGATGTCCATGTCGTGTTTGGAAAGGGCCGTGGAAGCCAACAAGTTCCGAATGATGAAAACGGCCATGCCCCAATGTGAAAGAAGAAGTCCATACTATGGGAGCTCCCATATTGGGATGTTCTGGAGGTCCGCAATGCAATCGATGTGATGCACTTGACGAAGAATCTTTGCGTGAACCTGCTGGGATTCCTTGGTACGTACGGGCAGTCAAAAGATACACTAGAAGCAAGACGTGATTTGAAAGAAACAAAACAACGAGAAGACCTACGTCCTGAGAAGAGAGAAAATGGACAGCACTACTTACGTCCTGCTAGCTACACTCTCAGCAAAGAGGAGAATGAAAGCATGTTTGATTGTTTGAACAGTATGAAGGTACCGTCCGGTTACTCCTCGAATATGCAGGGAAGAATTAATATAAAAGAGAAAAATTCACAAACCTAAAGTCTCATGATTGCCACGTTTTGATGACCCAATTACTTCCAGTCGCGTTGAGGGGTATTCTACCAGAAAATGTAAGATTAGCAGTGGTGAAGCTATGTGTCTTTCTTAATGAAATTTCGCAGAAGGCAATCGATCCAAATAAGATCACAAGGCTACAGAATGATGTGGTCCAATGTCTTGTCAGTTTTGAGATGGTCTTTCCACCTTCGTTCTTTAATATTATGACCCACCTCCTGGTTCATATTGTGAAAGAGATAAACATTTTAGGCCCTGTATTCCTACACAATATGTTCCCTTTCAAGAGATACATGGCAGTCTTAATGAAGTACGTTCAGAATCGTTCTCGGCCAGAAGGATGTATCGCCAAGGGCTATGGAACAGAGGAGGTCATTGAGTTTTGTGTTGATTTCATTGATGAACTTAGTCCGATTGGGGTCCCCATGTCACGCTATGATGGGCGATTGGAAGGAAAGGGCACACTAGGTAAGAAATCTAATATGCACATCCCTGAAAGTGAAATCCACAAAGCAAATTTCGCCGTTCTACAGAATTCATCCCTCGTGGCCCCATATATGGATGAGCACATCAATATTGTCCGATATGAAAACATAGGGAAGTCTGAGGCATGGATTACACGTCATCACATAGATAGCTTTGCGGTTTGGCTAAGAAGAAAACTCATAGGTGACAGCACGATTGATGTACAACTACAATGGCTTGCTAGGGGACCATCGGCCACAATCATGCAATACCAAGGATACGAGATCAATGGATATACGTTTTACACAAGAGCACAAGATGAAAAGAGCATGAACCAAAATAGTGGTGTGCGTATTGATGCAATAGGCCATGATGGAAATAAGGACAGCTACTTTGGTGTCATAGAGGAAATATGGGAGCTTGACTATGGCCCCTTGAAGATTCCTTTGTTTCGATGGCAATGGGTGAACCGAGCAGGTGGCGGTGTAACAATAGACCGGTATGGAATGACAATAGTGGGCTTCAAAAAGATTGGATATAAAGACGAACCATTCGTCCTCGCCAAGGATGTGACGCAGGTTTTCTATGTGAAGGACATGGCAAGCAAACCTAAGAAAAATCAAGGCAAGTCCAACGACGAGCCAAAACGCCACATAGTTCTTCCAGGAAAAAGAAAAAATCGTTGGAGTTGAAGACATTTCGGACAAGTCAGAAGACTTTGATCAGTTTGACGACCGTCCTCCATTCTCTATCGATGTTGACCCTAGCATCATGTTGTCCAAAGAGGACGCTCCTTACTTACGCCTCGATCATGATCAAGGGACATTTGTAAAAAGAAAGGTTGTCAACGTTCCATTAAACAATGATGTGTAATCATTATGTTATACTTTCATGTTCATGTAACCAAGTGATTGATGTAATATATTTGAAAACTTATTTTGAACTCAATATGACTAGTTCAGAGCGTAAACCTACAATCGATTTGATTCTGAAACTTAATTTTTCATTTTTTTATGCATTTGTATAATACTTTAGACACTAAAAACACGTTTGACACACTAATATAACAAATTTTGATCTCAATACGATAAATTAAGTGCTTAAATAATAAATATATGCTTTTGTATAATACTTTAGACCTAAAACACATTTGACACACTAATATAACAAATTTGAACTCAATACAATTAATTAAGTGTTTAAATATTAAATATATGCATTTTATTATACATTTGTATAATACTTTACAAAACTAAAAACACATTTGACACATTAATATAACAAATTTTGAACTCAATACGATTAATTAAGTGTTTAAATATTAAATATATGCATTTTTATAATACTTTAGACACTAAAACACATTTGACACACTAATGTTATAAATTTTGAACTTAATATGATAAATTAAGTGCTTAAATAGTAAATTTATCTATTTTCTAGGCTTTATTGAATTTGAAATTTGAAATTTAGTGTCAATACTTTGAATTTAGTGCAAAGACTAATACTTATTAAGATTAACGTATGTTTAATAATAGTACATATATCTATTTTTAATCATTTATTGAATTTTATTGCACATAAAACATAAAACGAATTACAAAACAATTACAAAACTGGAAAATCATTTTGGGAGTTTAGTACCGGGCCATAGTTGCAAGACGGTAGCTAAACTGCCTCCCCAATTTTTCCCCGCCTGTTGTGGACATTTAGTATCGGCTGGGTGCCAACGGCCCGGTACTAAAACTGGGCAGTTTAGTACCGGGCCGTGGCACCAGCCGGTACTAAAACTGCGCTATCGGCAGTTTAGTACCGAGCCGCATCCATGGCCCGGTACTAAACTGCCTCCTCTATATAACCTGGGGGACTTAGCGTTCGTCGCCATTCCCCCCGACGAGATCGATTGAAGCCGGCCGTCGCCCGTCGCCGACGCCCCCACCGCCGTCCGGCCCCCTTTGCGCGCGTCACCCGACGCCCTCTGCACCGCCATCCTTCGCGCCAGCCTCCTCTACGCCGCCCTGCCCGCGGACGTTGGCCCCGCGCCCTCCCACGCGCGCTGCCGCCGCCCGTCGTCGTCCCCTCCGGCGCCGACCTCCCCCCCGCGCAAGCACATCATCCGGAGGTGTCCTCCGTACGCCGCCGCCCCTCCGTACGCCGCCACGCAAGCCCTCCGCCGCGCCTCCATCCCTCCGTACGCCGCCGCCGCTCCGTCGAGTCGCTCTGTCGCCGCGCAAGCCCTCCGCCGCCTCTGCGCTCCGTCCGGCCCCTAAATGAGTTCGCAATCTCGCGAGCTCTCTCCCCGTACAAACCGCACTCGAAAAGAGCCCCAGAAGGCCGATTTCGGCCTACGCCGGCGAGCCGCCGCCACCCAGCATCGCCGCCGGCGCTCTGCGCCGCCGCCCGCACCGCCGCGTCGCGTACACCAGCCGCCCGATCGATCCAAGGGTCCAGATCTGTCCCAAGCCGAGTCAACCAGCCAAGTGCCGGTCAACTCTGGCATTTTTGCAAAAGAACCCCTCTGGTTTTCTAAAATCAACCGCGTCCAAGCCTTTTAAAAAAATAATCTCAGTTTAGTCCTTTTCTTGATGTTTTAGCCCCTGTTGTTTTAAAACCTTTACAAATAAGCCCTTAGCACCTTGTTTTAGCCATAACTCACCGTTTTAAATCCGTTTCAATGATTCTTGCTCACGCAATCCTTGCAATGTGTAGAAATAGTTTATACCCTCTTTTTGTACTGTTTATATTATTTGGTGTACTTTTTCTTATTTGTTGTATGTGTTTGCTTGTATGTGCTCATGTGATGCGTAACGACGCGCCGTTCGAGGGTCAACAAGAGCAAGACTTTGAAGACGCCGTTAAGCAGCAGCGTTTCGAGGAAGGCAAGTGGCTCCTTGATCATACTTTTGTTAGAAATTGATACGCAATAGTGAAATTTGTAGAAAATTTGTAGAAAATTATAGATATTTGTTCAATATATAGTAAATTTGTTGAAATTTTTACAAAATTTGTAAAACTTTGTAAAAAATTGGTAGATATATACATAGAAAAACTTCATGTCTTTACGGGCTTCACATTTATATCTGTAGTAATTATGGATATTGTACAAAAATCTTGAATATTGTAGAAAACTTCATGTCTTTACGGCTTAACATTTATTGTTTTATTTGGTATTTTGAATTGTGTATTTTATGACATGTATATGATGTGAATTTTGTCTTGTACAGCTTTATTGATTTGAATGTTTCTTTGTAAATTTTATGTTGTTATACTATAAATAGGTGAAATTAGTAGAAAATGTTAGAAAATCTTTGAAATTGGTGAAAATTGTAGAAAATAGTTGAAAATCTTAGAAAATTCATGGCACATTTTATAAAATTCTAGGGCACATTGTATAAAGATGTATATGATGTAAATTTTAGAAATTTTGTCCATGTATCACTTGTAAATTTTTATACATTATCAATTAGTACAAAATTGCATATCAAACATGTTGATTCACATAGGAAACGAAATGGAACCCTTTCACCGTGATGACAACGAGGCCTTTCTTGCGGACATAATTGGTACAGGCACGCACCACAACGAAGAGGATGCTGCCGAGACGATGGCAGCCAATACCTTAACGATACTGGCGATGGCGATGATAACCAGACAGAACAAACGACTGTGCAAGATGATAGCGCAGAGTTGCGGTTTGCGGAACATTACCTGGGACGGACATCGCCGTGAGGACCCCCTGTGAGCTTCTATATCAGCTCAGGAAAAACTGAAAGTAGTTGCTCACGGATGCTGAAGTTCCCGTTCAAGGCGGACAATCCATGGCATGGCGATCCCAGGATATGCTAGAGTCATGGTTGCCCGTGTCGAGAATGGATGGGGGACCTCGACCTGGAGATCCCTGGAGGCGATGGAGAAGAGGAGTCAGGACAGGCCCTCCACAATTGGATCTGTTGGAAGAAACAGTACATAAGATTGCAGGAAGGGATCCTAGCCCGTCTCCGAGGTCACCGCCAGCTGCTCAAAGGTCTCCGAGGCCAAGTGTGGATCCACCGTCACCGGCCCGCTGCCAGGACCCAGCGTTAGTCCATCGCCGTCATCGGCCGCTTCCGGGGAGCCCAGTGTTTAGTCCGCCTCCGCCATCTCCCCCCCCCCCCCCCCCCCACCCCCCCCCCCCCCCCCCCCCCGCGCAAAGAAGAAGAATCTGCTTGGGTGCCGCCACCGCCACCTCCAAGGCCCGAAGAAGACCCAAGCACGAAAGAAGAAAGAGAAGTCCGCACCAGAGAAGTCAGGTTACGAATGACTCCAGAGGATTGACTGCTTGGGTGCAAGAAGACGTGCGCAAGCAGTTGAAGCCAAAGAAGCTCCGCCAAAGAACCAGTGGATCCAGCAGCGAAGAAATTCTATCTATCCATGATGTGCCAACCAAAGCCTCCACTGATGTCGAACTATGACCGCTCGATTACAAAATCATGGGAGAAGA
>NW_024376503.1:0-49842 GCF_016808335.1 Panicum virgatum
AACCAAAACATGAGTTTAGGGTCCAATGGGGGGATTGGGTGCGTTCGTGAAAAATCCGATGTGACTTCATGGCACGAACTTTTGCATTAATTGCACAGTCCACCCGTTTTGCCGAGTTTCATGCGGTTATGAAACGATCCCAAATGCACCCAAACACTATGCAATGCACCAAAACTGAGTTTAAGGTCCAATGGAGTGGATTGGGGTGCGTTCGGTAGAAAAATCCCGCGTGACTTTGGCACGAAGCTTTTGCATTAATTGCACCTAGTTCACCCTTTTGCATCGAGTTTCATGCGGTTACGAAACGATCCCAAATGCACCCAAACACTATGCAACGCACCAAACATGAGTTTAAGGTCCAATGGAGTGGATTGGGTGCGTTCGGTGCAAAAAAATCCCGACGTGACATCGTGGCACGACCTTTTGCATTAATTGCACCTGTTCACCCTGTTGTGCATCGAGTTTCATGCAGTTTACGAACGATCCCAAATGCACACAAATACTATGCAACGCACCAAAATATGAGTTTACGGTCCAATGTGGCAGATTGGGTGCGTTCGTTGCAAAAATTCAGCGTGACTTCGTGGCAAAATATTTTTGATTAATTTGCACCAGTCATCCAATGCATACGAGTTTCATGGAGTAGTACGAAATGATCCCAATGCACCCAAAACAGTATGAAACGCACCAAAGCATGAGTTCAGGGTCCAATGGGGTTGATTGGGTGCGTTTTGTTGGAAAAAATCCCGATGTGACTTCATGGCACAAACTTTTGTATTAATTGCACCAGTTCACCCCGTTTTTGCATCGAGTTTCATGCTGTTATGAAATGATCCCAAATGCACCCAAACACTATGCAACGCACCAAAACTTGAGTTTACGATCCAATGGGGTGGATTGGGTGCTGTTCGTAGAGAAAAATCCCGGCGTGACTTCGTGGCACGAGCTTTCGCATTAATTGCACTAGTCCACCCTGTTTTGCATCGAGTTTCATGCGGTTATGAAACGATCCCAAATGCACCCAAACACTATGCAATGCACCAAAACATGAGTTTAAGGTCCAATGGAGTGGATTGGGTGCGTTCGGTTGCAAAAAATCCCGACGTGACTTCGTGGCACGAACTTTTCCAATAAATGCACCAGATCACCACTGTTTTGCATCGAGTTTCATGCAGTTACGAAACGATCCCAAATGCACCCAATACTATGCAACGCCACCAAAACATGAGTTTAGGTTCCAATGGGGGTGGATTGGGTGTGTTCGTAGAGAAAAATACCGGCGTGACTTCGTGGCACGAGCTTTCGCATTAATTGCACTAGTCCACCCTGTTTGCATCGAGTTTCATGCGGTTATGAAACGATCCCAAATGCACCCAAACACTATGCAATGCACCAAAACATGAGTTTAAGGTAGAAAGAAGTGGATTGGGTTGCGTTCGGTTGCAAAAAATCCCGACGTGACTTCGTGGCACGAACTTTTGCATTAATTGCACCAGTTCACCCTGTTTTGCATCGAGTTTCATGCAGTTACGAAACGATCCCAAATGCACCCAAATACTATGCAACGCACCAAAACATGAGTTTACGGTCAATGGGGCGGATTGGGTGCGTTCGTTGTGAAAAATCCCGATGTGACTTCATGGCACGAACTTTTGTATTAATTGCACCAGTTCACCCCGTTTTGCATCGAGTTTCATGCAGTTATGAAATGATCCCAAATGCACCCAAACACTATGCAACGCACCAAACATGAGTTTAGGGTCCAATGGGGTGGATTGGGTGCGTTCGTAGAGAAAAATGATGGCGTGACTCGTGGCACGAGCTTTCGCATTAATTGCACTAGTCCACCCTGTTTTGCATCGAGTTTCATGCGGTTATGAAACGATCCCCAAATGCGCCCAAACACTATGCAATGCACCATAACATGAGTTTAAGGTCCAATGGAGTGGATTGGGTGCGTTCGGTGCAAAAAAATCCCACTGTGACTTCGTGGCACGAACTTTTGCAATAAATGCACCAGATCACCCTGTTTTGCATCGAGTTTCATGCAGTTACGAAACTGATCCCAAATGCACCCAAATACTATGCAACGCACCAAAATATGAGTTTACGGTCCAATGTGGCAGATTAGGGTGCGTTCGTTGCAAAAAATCCCGGCGTGACTTCGTGGCACATTTTTTGCATTAATTGCACCAGTTCACCCAATGCATCGAGTTTCATGGAGTTACGAAATGATCCCAAATGCACCCAAACAGTATGCAACGCACCAAAGCATGAGTTCATGGTCCAATGGGGTTGATTGGGTGTGTTCGTTGCGAAAGATCCCGACGTGACTTCATGGCATCGAACTTTTACATTAATTGCACCAGTTCACCCTATTTTGCATCGAGTTTGATGCAGTTACGAAACGATCCCAAATGCACCCAAACACTATGCAACGCACCAAAACATGAGTTTACGGTCCAATGGGGCGGATTGGGTGCGTTCGTTGTGAAAAATCCCGATGTGACTTCATGGCACGAACTTTTGTATTAATTGCACCAGTTCACCCCGTTTTGCACCGAGTTTCATGCAGTTATGAAATGATCCCAAATGCACCCAAACACTATGCAACGCACCAAAACATGAGTTTAGGGTCCAATGGGGTGGATTGGGTGCGTTCGTAGAGAAAAATCCCGGCGTGACTTCGTGGCACGAGCTTTCGCATTAATTGCACTAGTCCACCCTGTTTTGCATCGAGTTTCATGCGGTTATGAAACGATCCCAAATGCACCCAAACACTATGCAATGCACCAAAACATGAGTTTAAGGTCCAATGGAGTGGATTGGGTGCGTTCGTGTGCAAAAATCCCGACGTGACTTCGTGGCACGAACTTTTGCAATTAAATTGCACCAGTTCACCCTGTTTTGCATCGAGTTTCATGCAGTTACGAAACTGATCCCAAATGCACCCAAATACTATGCAACTGCACCAAAACATGAGTTTAGGGTCCAATGGGGGTGGATTGGGTGTGTTCGTAGAGAAAAATCCCGGCGTGACTTCGTGGCACGAGCTTTCGCATTAATTGCACTAGTCCACCCTGTTTTGCATCGAGTTTCATGTGGTTATGAAATGATCCCAAATGAACCCAAACACTATGCAATGCCACCAAAACATGAGTTTAAGGTCCAATGGAGTGGATTGGGTGCGTTTGGTGCAAAAAATCCCGATGTGACATCGTGGCACGAACTTTTGCATTAATTGCACCAGTTCACCCTGTTTTGCATCGAGTTTCCTGCAGTTACGAAACGATCCCAAATGCACCCAAATACTATGCAACGCACCAAAATATGAGTTTACGGTCCAATGTGGCAGATTGGGTGCGTTCGTTGAAAAAAATTCCAGCGTGACTTCGTGGCACATATTTTTGCATTAATTGCACCAGTTCATCCAATGCATCGAGTTTCATGGAGTTACGAAATGTTCCCAAATGCACCCAAACAGTATGCAACGCACCAAAGCATGAGTTCGGGGTCCAATAGGGTTGATTGGGTGTGTTCGTTGCGAAAGATCCAGACGTGACTTCGTGGCACGAACTTTTACATTAATTGCACCAGTTCACCCTGTTTTGCATCGAGTTTGATGCAGTTACGAAACGATCCCAAATGCACCCAAACACTATGCAACGCACCAAAACATGAGTTTACGGTTCAATGGGGCGGATTGGGTGCGTTCGTTGTGAAAAATCCCGATGTGACTTCATGGCACGAACTTTTCTATTAATTGCACCAGTTCACCCCGTTTTGCACCGAGTTTCATGCAGTTATGAAATGATCCTAAACGCACCCAAACACTATGCAACGCACCAAAACATGAGTTTAGGGTCCAATGGGGTGGATTGGGTGCGTTCGTAGAGAAAAATGATGGCGTGACTTCGTGGCACGAGCTTTCGCATTAATTGCACTAGTCCACCCTGTTTTGCATCGAGTTTCATGCGGTTATGAAACGATCCCCAAATGCACCCAAACACTATGCAATGCACCAAAACATGAGTTTAAGGTCCAATGGAGTGGATTGGGTGCGTTCGGTGCAAAAAATCCCGATGTGACTTCGTGGCACGAACTTTTGCAATAAATGCACCAGATCACCCTGTTTTGCATCGAGTTTCATGTAGTTACGAAATGATCCCAAATGCACCCAAATACTATACAACGCACCAAAATATGAGTTTACGGTCCAATGTGGCAGATTAGGTGCGTTCGTTGCAAAAAATCCCGGCGTGACATGGTGGCACATTTTTTTGCATTAATTGCACCAGTTCACCCAATGCATCGAGTTTCATGCAGTTACGAAATGATCCCAAATGCACCCAAACAGTATGCAACGCACGAAAGCATGAGTTCATGGTCCAATGGGGTTGACTGGGTGTGTTCGTTGCGAAAGATCCCGACGTGACTTCATGGCTCGAACTTTTACATTAATTGCACCAGTTCACCCTATTTTGCATCGAGTTTGATGCAGTTACGAAACGATCCCAAATGCACCCAAACACTATGCAACGCACCAAAACATGAGTTTACGGTCCAATGGGGCGGATTGGGTGCGTTCGTTGTGAAAAATCCCGATGTGACTTCATGGCACGAACTTTTGTATTAATTGCACCAGTTCACCCCGTTTTGCACCGAGTTTCATGCAGTTATGAAATGATCCCAAATGCACCCAAACACTATGCAACGCACCAAAACATGAGTTTAGGGTCCAATGGGGTGGATTGGGTGCGTTCGTAGAGAAAAATCCCGGCGTGACTTCGTGGCACGAGCTTTCGCATTAATTGCACTAGTCCACCTCTGTTTTGCATCGAGTTTCATGCGGTTATGAAACGATCCCAAATGCACCCAAACACTATGCAATGCACCAAAACATGAGTTTAAGGTCCAATGGAGTGGATTGGGTGCGTTCGGTGCAAAAAATCCCGACGTGACATTCGTGGCACGAACTTTTGCATTAATTGCACCAGTTCACCCATGTTTGCATCGAGTTTCATGCAGTTACGAAACGATCCCAAATGCACCCAAATACTATGCAACGCACCAAAATATGAGTTTACGGTCCAATGTGGCGGATTGGGTGCGTTCGTTGCAAAAAATCCCGGCGTGACTTCGTGGCACAAATTTTTGCATTAATTGCACCAGTTCACCCAATGCATCGAGTTTCATGGAGTTACGAAATGATCCCAAATGCACCCAAACAGTATGCAACGCAACAAAGCATGAGTTCGGGGTCCAATGGGGTTGATTGGGTGTGTTCGTTGCGAAAGATCCCGACGTGACTTCGTGGCACGAACTTTTACATTAATTGCAACCAGTTCACCCTGTTTTGCATCGAGTTTGCATGCAGTTACGAAACGATCCCAAATGCACCCAAACACTATGCAACGCACCAAAACATGAGTTTACGGTCCAATGGGGCGGATTGGGTGCGTTCGTTGTGAAAAATCCCGATGTGACTTCATGGCACGAACTTTTGTATTAATTGCACCAGTTCACCCCGTTTTGCATCGAGTTTCATGCAGTTATGAAATGATCCCAAATGCACCCAAACACTATGCAACGCACCAAAACATGAGTTTAGGGTCCAATGGGGTGGATTGGGTGTGTTCGTAGAAAAAATCCCGGCGTGACTTCGTGGCACGAGCTTTCGCATTAATTGCACTAGTCCACCCTGTTTTGCATCGAGTTTCATGTGGTTATGAAATGATCCCAAATGAACCCAAACACTATGCAATGCACCAAAACATGAGTTTAAGGTCCAATGGAGTGGATTGGGTGCGTTCGGTGCAAAAAATCCCGATGTGACATCGTGGCACGAACTTTTGCATTAATTGCACCAGTTCACCCTGTTTTGCATCGAGTTTCATGCAGTTACGAAACGATCCCAAATGCACCCAAATACTATGCAACGCACCAAAATATGAGTTTACGGTCCAATGTGGCAGATTGGGTGCGTTCGTTGAAAAAAATTCCAGCGTGACTTCGTGGCACATATTTTTGCATTAATTGCACCAGTTCATCCAATGCATCGAGTTTCATGGAGTTACGAAATGTTCCCAAATGCACCCAAACAGTATGCAACGCACCAAAGCATGAGTTCGGGGTCCAATAGGGTTGATTGGGTGTGTTCGTTGCGAAAGATCCAGACGTGACTTCGTGGCACGAACTTTTACATTAATTGCACCAGTTCACCCCGTTTTGCATCGAGTTTGATGCAGTTACGAAACGATCCCAAATGCACCCAAACACTATGCAACGCACCAAAACATGAGTTTACGGTTCAATGGGGCGGATTGGGTGCGTTCGTTGTGAAAAATCCGGATGTGACTTCATGGCACGAACTTTTCTATTAATTGCACCAGTTCACCCCGTTTTGCACCGAGTTTCATGCAGTTATGAAATGATCCTAAACGCACCCAAACACTATGCAACGCACCAAAACATGAGTTTAGGGTCCAATGGGGTGGATTGGGTGCGTTCGTAGAGAAAAATGATGGCGTGACTTCGTGGCACGAGCTTTCGCATTAATTGCACTAGTCCACCCTGTTTTGCATCGAGTTTCATGCGGTTATGAAACGATCCCCAAATGCACCCAAACACTATGCAATGCACCAAAACATGAGTTTAAGGTCCAATGGAGTGGATTGGGTGCGTTCGGTGCAAAAAATCCCGATGTGACTTCGTGGCACGAACTTTTGCAATAAATGCACCAGATCACCCTGTTTTGCATCGAGTTTCATGCAGTTACGAAATGATCCCAAATGCACCCAAATACTATACAACGCACCAAAATATGAGTTTACGGTCCAATGTGGCAGATTAGGTGCGTTCGTTGCAAAAAATCCCGGCGTGACATTCGGTGGCACATTTTTTGCATTAATTGCACCAGTTCACCCAATGCATCGAGTTTCATGCAGTTACGAAATGATCCCAAATGCACCCAAACAGTATGCAACGCACGAAAGCATGAGTTCATGGGTCCAATGGGGTTGACTGGGTGTGTTCGTTGCGAAAGATCCCGACGTGACTTCATGGCTCGAACTTTTACATTAATTGCACCAGTTCACCCTATTTTGCATCGAGTTTGATGCAGTTACGAAACGATCCCAAATGCACCCAAACACTATGCAACGCACCAAAACATGAGTTTACGGTCCAATGGGGCGGATTGGGTGCGTTCGTTGTGAAAAATCCCGATGTGACTTCATGGCACGAACTTTTGTATTAATTGCACCAGTTCACCCCGTTTTGCACCGAGTTTCATGCAGTTATGAAATGATCCTAAATGCACCCAAACACTATGCAACGCACCAAAACATGAGTTTAGGGTCCAATGGGGTGGATTGGGTGCGTTCGTAGAGAAAAATCCCGGCGTGACTTCGTGGCACGAGCTTTCGCATTAATTGCACTAGTCCACTCTGTTTTGCATCGAGTTTCATGCGGTTATGAAACGATCCCAAATGCACCCAAACACTATGCAATGCACCAAAACATGAGTTTAAGGTCCAATGGAGTGGATTGGGTGCGTTCGGTGCAAAAAATCCCGATGTGACATCGTGGCACGAACTTTTGCATTAATTGCACCAGTTCACCCAATTTTGCATCGAGTTTCCTGCAGTTACGAAACGATCCCAAATGCACCCAAATACTATGCAACGCACCAAAATATGAGTTTACGGTCCAATGTGGCAGATTGGGTGCGTTCGTTGCAAAAAATTCCAGCGTGACTTCATGGCACATATTTTTGCATTAATTGCACCAGTTCATCCAATGCATCGAGTTTCATGGAGTTACGAAATGTTCCCAAATGCACCCAAACAGTATGCAACGCACCAAAGCATGGGTTCGGGGTCCAATGGGGTTGATTGGGTGTGTTCGTTGCGAAAGATCCAGACGTGACTTCGTGGCACGAACTTTTACATTAATTGCACCAGTTCACCCTGTTTTGCATCGAGTTTGATGCAGTTACGAAACGATCCCAAATGCACCTAAATACTATGCAACGCTCCAAAACATGAGTTTAGGGTCCAATGGGGTGGATTAGGTGTGTTCGTTGCGAAAGATCCCGACGTCACTTCGTGGCACGAACTTTTACACTATGCAACGCTCCAAAACATGAGTTTACGGTCCAATGGGGTGGATTGGGTTGCGTTCGTTGTGAAAAATCCCGATGTGACTTCATGGCACGAACTTTTGTATTAATTGCACCAGTTCACCCCGTTTTGCATCGAGTTTCATGCAGTTATGAAATGATCCCAAATGCACCCAAACACTATGCAACGCACCAAAACATGAGTTTAGGGTCCAATGGGGTGGATTGGGTGTGTTCGTAGAGAAAAATCCCGGCGTGACTTAATGGCACGAGCTTTCGCATTAATTGCACTAGTCCACCCTATTTTGCATAGAATTTCATGCGGTTATGAAACGATCCCAAATGCACCCAAATACTATGCAATGCACCAAAACATGAGTTTAAGGTCCAATGGAGTGGATTGGGTGCGTTCGGTGCAAAAAATCCCGACGTGACATCGTGGCACGAACTTTTGCATTAATTGCACCAGTTCACCCTGTTTTGCATCGAGTTTCCTGCAGTTACGAAACGATCCCAAATGCACCCAAATACTATGCAACGCACCAAAATATGAGTTTACGGTCCAATGTGGCAGATTGGGTGCGTTCGTTGCAAAAAATTCCAGCGTGACTTCGTGGCACATATTTTTGCATTAATTGCACCAGTTCATCCAATGCATCGAGTTTCATGGAGTTACGAAATGATCCCAAATGCACCCAAACAGTATGCAACGCACCAAAGCATGAGTTCGGGGTCCAATGGGGTTGATTGGGTGCGTTTGTTGTGAAAAATCCCGATGTGACTTCATGGCACAAACTTTTGTATTAATTGCACCAGTTCACCCCGTTTTGCATCGAGTTTCATGCTGTTATGAAATGATCCCAAATGCACCCAAACACTATGCAACGCACCAAAACATGAGTTTAGGGTCCAATGGGGTGGATTGGGTGCGTTCGTTGAGAAAAATCCCGGCGTGACTTCGTGGCACGAGCTTTCGCATTAATTGCACTAGTCCACCCTGTTTTGCATCGAGTTTCATGCGGTTATGAAACGATCCCAAATGCACCCAAACACTATGCAATGCACCAAAACATGAGTTTAATGTCCAATGGAGTGGTTTGGGTGCGTTCGGTGCAAAAAATCCCGACGTGACTTCGTGGCACGAACTTTTGCAATATATGCACCAGATCACCCTATTTTGCATCGAGTTTCATGCAGTTACGAAACGATCCCAAATGCACCCAAATACTATGCAACGCACCAAAACATGAGTTTAGGTTCCAATGGGGGTGGATTGGGTGTGTTCGTAGAGAAAAATCCCGGCGTGACTTCGTGGCACGAGCTTTCGCATTAATTGCACTAGTCCACTCTGTTTTGCATCGAGTTTCATGCGGTTATGAGACGATCCCAAATGCACCCAAACACTATGCAATGCACCAAAACATGAGTTTAAGGTAGAAAGGAGTGGATTGGGTGCGTTCGGTGCAAAAAATCCCGACGTGACTTCGTGGCACGAACTTTTGCATTAATTGCACCAGTTCACCCTGTTTTGCATCGAGTTTCATGCAGTTACGAAACGATCCCAAATGCACCCAAATACTATGCAACGCACCAAAACATGTGTTTACGGTCCAATGGGGCGGATTGGGTGCGTTCGTTGTGAAAAATCCCGATGTGACTTCAGGGCACGAACTTTTGTATTAATTGCACCAGTTCACCCCGTTTTGCATCGAGTTTCATGCAGTTATGAAATGATCCCAAATACACCCAAACACTATGCAACGCACCAAAACATGAGTTTAGGGTCCAATGGGGTGGATTGGGTGCGTTCGTAGAGAAAAATGATGGCGTGACATCGTGGCACGAGCTTTCGCATTAATTGCACTAGTCCACCCTGTTTTGCATCGAGTTTCATGCGGTTATGAAACGATCCCCAAATGCACCCAAACACTATGCAATGCACCATAACATGAGTTTAAGGTCCAATGGAGTGGATTGGGTGCGTTCGGTGCAAAAAATCCCGATGTGACTTCGTGGCACGAACCTTTGCAATAAATGCACCGGATCACCCTGTTTTGCATCGAGTTTCATGCAGTTACGAAATGATCCCAAATGCACCCAAATACTATGCAACGCACCAAAATATGAGTTTACGGTCCAATGTGGCAGATTAGGTGCGTTCGTTGCAAAAAAATCCCGGCGTGACTTCGTGGCACATTTTTTGCATTAATTGCACCAGTTCACCCAATGCATCGAGTTTCATGGAGTTACGAAATGATCCCAAATGCGCCCAAACAGTATGCAACGCACCAAAGCATGAGTTCATGGTCCAATGGGGTTGATTGGGTGTGTTCGTTCCGAAAGATCCCGACGTGACTTCATGGCTCGAACTTTTACATTAATTGCACCAGTTCACCCTATTTTGCATCGAGTTTGATGCAGTTACGAAACGATCCCAAATGCACCCAAACACTATGCAACGCACCAAAACATGAGTTTACGGTCCAATGGGGCGGATTGGGTGCGTTCGTTGTGAAAAATCCCGATGTGACTTCATGGCACGAACTTTTGTATTAATTGCACCAGTTCACCCCGTTTTGCATCGAGTTTCATGCAGTTATGAAATGATCCCAAATGCACCCAAACACTATGCAACGCACCAAAACATGAGTTTAGGGTCCAATGGGGTGGATTGGGTGCGTTCGTACAGAAAAATCCCGGCGTGACTTCGTGGCACGAGCTTTCGCATTAATTGCACTAGTCCACCCTGTTTTGCATCGAGTTTCATGCGGTTATGAAACGATCCCAAATGCACCCAAACACTATGCAATGCACCAAAACATGAGTTTAAGGTCCAATGGAGTGGATTGGGTGCGTTCGGTGCAAAAAATCCCGACGTGACTTCGTGGCACGAACTTTTGCAATAAATGCACCAGATCACCCTGTTTTGCATCGAGTTTCATGCAGTTACGAAACGATCCCAAATGCACCCAAATACTATGCAACGCACCAAAACATGAGTTTAGGGTCCAATGGGGGTGGATTGGGTGTGTTCGTAGAAAAAATCCCGGCGTGACTTCGTGGCACGAGCTTTCGCATTAATTGCACTAGTCCACCCTGTTTTGCATCGAGTTTCATGCGGTTATGAAATGATCCCAAATGAACCCAAACACTATGCAATGCACCAAAACATGAGTTTAAGGTCCAATGGAGTGGATTGGGTGCGTTCGGTGCAAAAAATCCCGATGTGAGATCGTGGCACGAACTTTTGCATTATTTGCACCAGTTCACCCTGTTTTGCATCGAGTTTCCTGCAGTTACGAAACGATCCCAAATGCACCCAAATACTATGCAACGCACCAAAATATGAGTTTACGGTCCAATGTGGCAGATTGGGTGCGTTCGTTGCAAAAAATTCCAGCGTGACTTCGTGGCACATATTTTTGCATTAATTGCACCAGTTCATCCAATGCATCGAGTTTCATGGAGTTACGAAATGTTCCCAAATGCACCCAAACAGTATGCAACGCACCAAAGCATGAGTTCGGGGTCCAATGGGGTTGATTGGGTGTGTTCGCTGCGAAAGATCCAGACGTGACTTCGTGGCACGAACTTTTACATTAATTGCACCAGTTCACCCTGTTTTGCATCGAGTTTGATGCAGTTACGAAATGATCCCAAATGCACCTAAATACTATGCAACGCACTAAAACATGAGTTTAGGGTCCAATGGGGTGGATTAGGTGTGTTCGTTGCGAAAGATCCCGACGTCACTTCGTGGCATGAACTTTTACAGTATGCAACGCTCCAAAACATGAGTTTACGGTCCAATGGGGTGGATTGGGGTGCGTTCGTTGTGAAAAATCCCGATGTGACTTCATGGCACGAACTTTTGTATTAATTGCACCAGTTCACCCCGTTTTGCACCGAGTTTCATGCAGTTATGAAATGATCCCAAATGCACCCAAACACTATGCAACGCACCAAAACATGAGTTTAGGGTCCAATGGGGTGGATTGGGTGTGTTCGTAGAGAAAAATCCCGGCGTGACTTAATGGCACGAGCTTTCGCATTAATTGCACTAGTCCACCCTATTTTGCATAGAGTTTCATGCGGTTATGAAACGATCCCAAATGCACCCAAACACTATGCAATGCACCAAAACAATGAGTTTAAGGTCCAATGGAGTGGATTGGGTGCGTTCGGTGCAAAAAATCCCGACGTGACATCGTGGCACGAACTTTTGCATTAATTGCACCAGTTCACCCTGTTTTGCATCGAGTTTCATGCAGTTACGAAACGATCCCAAATGCACCCAAATACTATGCAACGCACCAAAATATGAGTTTACGGTCCAATGTGGCAGATTGGGTGCGTTCGTTACAAAAAATTCCAGCGTGACTTCGTGGCACATATTTTTGCATTAATTGCACCAGTTCATCCAATGCATCGAGTTTCATGGAGTTACGAAATGATCCCAAATGCATCCAAACAGTATGCAACGCACCAAAGCATGAGTTCGGGGTCCAATGGGGTTGATTGGGTGCGTTTGTTGTGAAAAATAACGATGTGACTTCATGGCACAAACTTTTGTATTAATTGCACCAGTTCACCCCGTTTTGCACCGAGTTTCATGCTGTTATGAAATGATCCCAAATGCACCCAAACACTATGCAACGCACCAAAACATGAGTTTAGGGTCCAATGGGGTGGATTGGGTGCGTTCGTAGAGAAAAATCCCGGCGTGACTTCGTGGCACGAGCTTTCGCATTAATTGCACTAGTCCACCCTGTTTTGCATCGAGTTTCATGCGGTTATGAAATGATCCCAAATGCACCCAAACACTATGCAATGCACCAAAACATGAGTTTAAGGTCCAATGGAGTGGATTGGGTGCGTTCAGTGCAAAAAATCCCGACGTGACTTCGTGGCACGAACTTTTGCAATAAATGCACCAGATCACCCTGTTTTGCATCGAGTTTCATGCAGTTACGAAACGATCCCAAATGCACCCAAATACTATGCAACGCACCAAAACATGAGTTTAGGTTCCAATGGGGGTGGATTGGGTGTGTTCGTAGAGAAAAATCCCGGCGTGACTTCGTGGCACGAGCTTTCGCATTAATTGCACTAGTCCACCCTGTTTTGCATCGAGTTTCATGCGGTTATGAAACTATCCCAAATGCACCCAAATACTATGCAATGCACCAAAACATGAGTTTAAGGTAGAAAGGAGTGGATTGGGTGCGTTCGGTGCAAAAAATCCCGACGTGACTTCGTGGCACGAACTTTTGCATTAATTGCACCAGTTCACCCTGTTTTGCATCGAGTTTCATGCAGTTACGAAACGATCCCAAATGCACCCAAATACTATGCAACGCACCAAAACATGAGTTTACGGTCCAATGGGGCGGATTGGGTGCGTTCGTTGTGAAAAATCCCGATGTGACTTCATGGCACGAACTTTTGTATTAATTGCACCAGTTCACCCCGTTTTGCATCGAGTTTCATGCAGTTATGAAATGATCCCAAATGCACTCAAACACTATGCAACGCACCAAAACATGAGTTTAGGGTCCAATGGGGTGGATTGGGTGCGTTCGTAGAGAAAAATCCTGGCGTGACTTCGTGGCACGAGCTTTCGCATTAATTGCACTAGTCCACCCTGTTTTGCATCGAGTTTCATGCGGTTATGAAACGATCCCAAATGCACCCAAACACTATGCAATGCACCAAGACATGAGTTTAAGGTCCAATGGAGTGGATTGGGTGCGTTCGGTGCAAAAAATCCCGACGTGACTTCGTGGCACGAACTTTTGCATTAATTGCACCAGTTCACCCTGTTTTGCATCGAGTTTCATGCAGTTACGAAACGATCCCAAATGCACCCAAATACTATGCAACGCACCAAAATATGAGTTTACGGTCAAATGTGGCGGATTGGGTGCGTTCGTTGCAAAAAATCCCGGCGTGACTTCGTGGCACAAATTTTTGCATTAATTGCACCAGTTCACCCAATGCATCGAGTTTCATGGAGTTACGAAATGATCCCAAATCCACCCAAACTGTATGCAACGCAACAAAGCATCAGTTCGGGGTCCAATGGGGTTGATTGGGTGTGTTCGTTGCGAAAGATCCCGACGTGACTTCGTGGCACGAACTTTTACATTAATTGCACCAGTTCACCCTGTTTTGCATCGAGTTTCATGCAGTTAGGAAACGATCCCAAATGCACCCAAACACTATGCAACGCACCAAAGCATGAGTTTACGGTCCAATGGGGCGGATTAGGTGCGTTCGTTGTGAAAAATCCCGATGTGACTTCATGGCACGAACTTTTGTATTAATTGCACCAGTTCACCCCGTTTTGCACCGAGTTTCATGCAGTTATGAAATGATCCCAAATGCACCCAAACACTATGCAACGCACCAAAATATGAGTTTAGGGTCCAATGGGGTGGATTGGGTGTGTTCGTAGAGAAAAATCCCGGCGTGACTTCGTGGCACGAGCTTTCGCATTAATTGCACTAGTCCACCCTGTTTTGCATCGAGTTTCATGCGGTTATGAAACGATCCCCAAATGCACCCAAACACTATGCAATGCACCATAACATGAGTTTAAGGTCCAATGGAGTGGATTGGGTGCGTTCGGTGCATAAAATCCCGACGTGACTTCATGGCACGAACTTTTGCATTAATTGCACCAGTTCACCCTGTATTGCATCGAGTTTCATGCAGTTACGAAACGATTCCAAATGCACCCAAATACTATGCAACGCACCAAAATATGAGTTTACGGTCCAATGTGGCAGATTGGGTGCGTTCGTTGCAAAAAATTCCAGCGTGACTTCGTGGCACACATTTTTGCATTAATTGCACCAGTTCATCCAATGCATCGAGTTTCATGGAGTTACGAAATGTTCCCAAATGCACCCAAACAGTATGCAACGCACCAAAGCATGAGTTCGGGGTCCAATGGGGTTGATTGGGTGTGTTCGTTGCGAAAGATCCAGACGTGACTTCGTGGCACGAACTTTTACATTAATTGCACCAGTTCACCCTGTTTTGCATCGATTTTGATGCAGTTACGAAACGATCCCAAATGCACCCAAATACTATGCAACGCACCAAAACATGAGTTTAGGGTCCAATGGGGTGGATTAGGTGTGTTCGTTGCGAAAGATCCCGACGTCACTTCGTGGCACGAACTTTTACACTATGCAACGCTCCAAAACATGAGTTTACGGTCCAATGGGGTGGATTGGGGTGCGTTCGTGTGAAAAATCCCGATGTGACTTCATGGCACGAACTTTTGTATTAATTGCACCAGATCACCCCGTTTTGCACCGAGTTTCATGTAGTTATGAAATGATCCCAAATGCACCCAAACACTATGCAACGCACCAAAACATGAGTTTAGGGTCCAATGGGGTGGATTGGGTGTGTTCGTAGAGAAAAATCCCGGCGTGACTTCATGGCACGAGCTTTCGCATTAATTGCACTAGTCCACCCTATTTTGCATAGAATTTCATGCGGTTATGAAACGATCCCAAATGCACCCAAACACTATGCAATGCACCAAAACATGAGTTTAAGGTCCAATTGAGTGGATTGGGTGTGTTCGGTGCAAAAAATCCCGACGTGACATCGTGGCACGAACTTTTGCATTGATTGCACCAGTTCACCCTGTTTTGCATCGAGTTTCATGCAGTTACGAAACGATCCCAAATGCACCCAAATACTATGCAACGCACCAAAACATGAGTTTACGGTCCAATGGGGCAGATTGGGTGTGTTCGTTGCGAAAGATCCCGACGTGACTTCATGGCACGAACTTTTACATTAATTGCACCAGTTCACCCTATTTTGCATCGAGTTTGATGCAGTTACGAAACGATCCCAAATGCACCCAAACACTATGCAACGCACCAAAACATGAGTTTACGGTCCAATGGGGCGGATTGGCTGCGTTCGTTGTGAAAAATCCCGATGTGACTTCATGGCACGAACTTTTGTATTAATTGCACCAGTTCACCCCGTTTTGCACCGAGTTTCATGCAGTTATGAAATGATCCCAAATGCACCCAAACACTATGCAACGCACCAAAACATGAGTTTAGGGTCTAATGGGGTGGATTGGGTGCGTTCCTAGAGAAAAATCCCTGGCGTGACTTCGTGGCACGAGCTTTCGCATTAATTGCACTAGTCCACCCTGTTTTGCATCGAGTTTCATGAGGTTATGAAACGATCCCAAATGCACCCAAACACTATGCAATGCACCAAAACATGAGTTTAAGGTAGAAAGGAGTGGATTGGGTGCGTTCGGTGCAAAAAATTCCCGACGTGACTTCGTGGCACGAACTTTTGCATTAATTGCACCAGTTCACCCTGTTTTGCATCGAGTTTCATGCAGTTACGAAACGATCCCAAATGCACCCAAATACTATGCAACGCACCAAAACATGAGTTTACGGTCCAATGGGGCGGACTGGGTGCGTTCGTTGTGAAAAATCCCGATGTGACTTCATGGCACGAACTTTTGTATTAATTGCACCAGTTCACCCCGTTTTGCATCGAGTTTCATGCAGTTATGAAATGATCCCAAATGCACCCAAACACTATGCAACGCACCAAAACATGAGTTTAGGGTCCAATGGGGTGGATTGGGTGCGTTCGTAGAGAAAAATCCTGGCGTGACTTCGTGGCACGAGCTTTCGCATTAATTGCACTAGTCCACCCTGTTTTGCATCGAGTTTCATGCGGTTATGAAACGATCCCAAATGCACCCAAACACTATGCAATGCACCAAGACATGAGTTTAAGGTCCAATGGAGTGGATTGGGTGCGTTCGGTGCAAAAAATCCCGACGTGACTTCGTGGCACGACCTTTTGCATTAATTGCACCAGTTCACCCTGTTTTGCATCGAGTTTCATGCAGTTACGAAACGATCCCAAATGCACCCAAATACTATGCAACGCACCAAAATATGAGTTTACGGTCAAATGTGGCGGATTGGGTGCGTTCGTTGCAAAAAATCCCGGCGTGACTTCGTGGCACAAATTTTTGCATTAATTGCACCAGTTCACCCAATGCATCGAGTTTCATGGAGTTACGAAATGATCCCAAATGCACCCAAACAGTATGCAACGCAACAAAGCATGAGTTCGGGGTCCAATGGGGTTGATTGGGTGTGTTCGTTGCGAAAGATCCCGACGTGACTTCGTGGCACGAACTTTTACATTAATTGCACCAGTTCACCCTGTTTTGCATCGAGTTTCATGCAGTTAGGAAACGATCCCAAATGCACCCAAACACTATGCAACGCACCAAAGCATGAGTTTACGGTCCAATGGGGCGGATTGGGTGCGTTCGTTGTGAAAAATCCCGATGTGACTTCATGGCACGAACTTTTGTATTAATTGCACCAGTTCACCCCGTTTTGCACCGAGTTTCATGCAGTTATGAAATGATCCCAAATGCACCCAAACACTATGCAACGCACCAAAATATGAGTTTAGGGTCCAATGGGGTGGATTGGGTGTGTTCGTAGAGAAAAATCCCGGCGTGACTTCGTGGCACGAGCTTTCGCATTAATTGCACTAGTCCACCCTGTTTTGCATCGAGTTTCATGCGGTTATGAAACGATCCCCAAATGCACCCAAACACTATGCAATGCACCATAACATGAGTTTAAGGTCCAATGGAGTGGATTGGGTGCGTTCGGTGCAAAAAATCCCGACGTGACTTCATGGCACGAACTTTTGCATTAATTGCACCAGTTCACCCTGTATTGCATCGAGTTTCATGCAGTTACGAAACGATCCCAAATGCACCCAAATACTATGCAACGCACCAAAATATGAGTTTACGGTCCAATGTGGCAGATTGGGTGCGTTCGTTGCAAAAAATTCCAGCGTGACTTCGTGGCACATATTTTTGCATTAATTGCACCAGTTCATCCAATGCATCGAGTTTCATGGAGTTACGAAATGTTCCCAAATGCACCCAAACAGTATGCAACGCACCAAAGCATGAGTTCGGGGTCCAATGGGGTTGATTGGGTGTGTTCGTTGCGAAAGATCCAGACGTGACTTCGTGGCACGAACTTTTACATTAATTGCACCAGTTCACCCTCTTTTGCATCGATTTTGATGCAGTTACGAAACGATCCCAAATGCACCCAAATACTATGCAACGCACCAAAACATGAGTTTAGGGTCCAATGGGGTGGATTTGGTGTGTTCGTTGCGAAAGATCCCGACGTCACTTCGTGGCACGAACTTTTACACTATGCAATGCTCCAAAACATGAGTTTACGGTCCAATGGGGTGGATTGGGGTGCGTTCGTTGTGAAAAATCCCGATGTGACTTCATGGCACGAACTTTTGTATTAATTGCACCAGTTCACCCCGTTTTGCACCGAGTTTCATGCAGTTATGAAATGATCCCAAATGCACCCAAACACTATGCAACGCACCAAAACATGAGTTTAGGGTCCAATGGGGTGGATTGGGTGTGTTCGTAGAGAAAAATCCCGGCGTGACTTCATGGCACGAGCTTTCGCATTAATTGCACTAGTCCACCCTATTTTGCATCGAAGTTTCATGCGGTTATGAAACGATCCCAAATGCACCCAAACACTATGCAATGCACCAAAACATGAGTTTAAGGTCCAATGGAGTGGATTGGGTGTGTTCGGTGCAAAAAATCCCGACGTGACATTCGTGGCACGAACTTTTGCATTAATTGCACCAGTTCACCCTGTTTTGCATCGAGTTTCATGCAGTTACGAAACGATCCCAAATGCACCCAAATACTATGCAACGCACCAAAACATGAGTTTACGGTCCAATGGGGCGGATTGGGTGTGTTCGTTGCGAAAGATCCCGACGTGACTTCAGTGGCACGAACTTTTACATTAATTGCACCAGTTCACCCTATTTTGCATCGAGTTTGATGCAGTTACGAAACGATCCCAAATGCACCCAAACACTATGCAACGCACCAAAACATGAGTTTACGGGTCCAATGGGGCGGATTGGGTGCGTTCGTTGTGAAAAATCCCGATGTGACTTCATGGCACGAACTTTTGTATTAATTGCACCAGTTCACCCCGTTTTGCACCGAGTTTCATGCAGTTATGAAATGATCCCAAATGCACCCAAACACTATGCAACGCACCAAAACATGAGTTTAGGGTCCAATGGGGTGGATTGGGTGCGTTCGTAGAGAAAAATCCCGGCGTGACTTCGTGGCACGAGCTTTCGCATTAATTGCACTAGTCCACCCTGTTTTGCATCGAGTTTCATGCGGTTATGAAACGATCCCAAATGCACCCAAACACTATGCAATGCACCAAAACATGAGTTTAAGGTCCAATGGAGTGGATTGGGTGCGTTCGGTGCAAAAAATCCCGACGTGACTTCGTGGCACGAACTTTTGCATTAATTGCACCAGTTCACCCTAGTTTTGCATCGAGTTTCATGCAGTTACGAAACGATCCCAAATGCACCCAAATACTATGCAACGCACCAAAATATGAGTTTACGGTCCAATGTGGGTGGATTGGGTGCGTTCGTAGCAAAAAATCCCGGCGTGACTTCGTGGCACGAGATTTTCGCATTAATTGCACCTAGTTCCACCCTATTGCATCGAGTTTCATGGAGTTACTGAAATGATCCCAAATGCACCCAAACAGTATGCAACGCAACAAAGCATGAGTTAGGGTCCAATGGGGTTGATTGGGTGTGTTCGGTGCGAAAGATCCCGACGTGACTTCGTGGCACGAACTTTTACATTAATTGCACCAGTTCACCCTGTTTTGCATCGAGTTTCATGCAGTTACGAAACGATCCCAAATGCACCCAAACACTATGCAACGCACCAAAACATGAGTTTACGGTCCAATGGGGCGGATTGGGTGCGTTCGTTGTGAAAAATCCCGATGTGACTTCATGGCACGAACTTTTGTATTAATTGCACCAGTTCACCCCGTTTTGCACCGAGTTTCATGCAGTTATGAAATGATCCCAAATGCACCCAAACACTATGCAACGCACCAAAACATGAGTTTAGGGTCCAATGGGGTGGATTGGGTGCGTTCGTAGAGAAAAATCCCGGCGTGACTTCGTGGCACGAGCTTTCGCATTAATTGCACTAGTCCACCCTGTTTTGCATCGAGTTTCATGCGGTTATGAAACGATCCCAAATGCACCCAAACACTATGCAATGCACCAAAACATGAGTTTAAGGTCCAATGGAGTGGATTGGGTGCGTTCGGTGCAAAAAATCCCGACGTGACTTCGTGGCACGAACTTTTGCATTAATTGCACCAGTTCACCCTGTTTTGCATCGAGTTTCATGCAGTTACGAAACGATCCCAAATGCACCCAAATACTATGCAACGCACCAAAATATGAGTTTACGGTCCAATGTGGCAGATTGGGTGCGTTCGTTGCAAAAAATCCCGGCGTGACTTCGTGGCACATATTTTTGCATTAATTGCACCAGTTCACCCAATGCATCGAGTTTCATGGAGTTACGAAATGATCCCAAATGCACCCAAACAGTATGCAACGCACCAAAGCATGAGTTCGGGTCCAATGGGGTTGATTGGGTGTGTTCGTTGCGAAAGATCCCGACGTGACTTCATGGCACGAACTTTTACATTAATTGCACCAGTTCACCCTATTTTGCATCGAGTTTGATGCAGTTACGAAACGATCCCAAATGCACCCAAACACTATGCAACGCACCAAAACATGAGTTTACGGTCCAATGGGGCGGATTGGGTGCGTTCGTTGTGAAAAATCCCGATGTGACTTCATGGCACGAACTTTTGTATTAATTGCACCAGTTCACCCCGTTTTGCACCGAGTTTCATGCAGTTATGAAATGATCCCAAATGCACCCAAACACTATGCAACGCACCAAAACATGAGTTTAGGGTCCAATGGGGTGGATTGGGTGCTGTTCGTAGCAGAAAAATCCCGGCGTGACTTCGTGGCACGAGCTTTGCATTAATTGCACTAGTCCACCCTGTTTTGCATCGAGTTTCATGCGGTTATGAAACGATCCCAAATGCACCCAAACACTATGCAATGCACCAAAACATGAGTTTAAGGTCCAATGGAGTGGATTGGGTGCGTTCGTGTGCAAAAATCCCGACGTGACTTCGTGGCACGAACTTTTGCATTAATTGCACCAGTTCACCCCTGTTTTGCACCGAGTTTCATGCAGTTATGAAATGATCCCAAATGCACCCAAACACTATGCAACGCACCAAAACATGAGTTTAGGGTCCAATGGGGGTGGATTGGGTGTGTTCGTAGAGAAAAATCCCGGCGTGACTTCGTGGCACGAGCTTTCGCATTAATTGCACTAGTCCACCCTGTTTTGCATCGAGTTTCATGCGGTTATGAAACGATCCCAAATGCACCCAAACACTATGCAATGCACCAAAACATGAGTTTAAGGTCCAATGGGGGGATTGGGTGCTGTTCGTTGTGAAAAAATCCCGACGTGACTTCAGTGGCACGAACTTTTGTATTAATTGCACCAGTTTCACCCCGTTTTGCACCGAGTTTCATGCAGTTATGAAATGATCCCAAATGCACCCAAACACTATGCAACGCACCAAAACATGAGTTTAGGGTCCAATGGGGTGGATTGGGTGTGTTCGTAGAGAAAAATCCCGGCGTGACTTCGTGGCCCGAGCTTTCGCATTAATTGCACTAGTCCACCCTGTTTTGCATCGAGTTTCATGCGGTTATGAAACGATCCCAAATGCACCCAAACACTATGCAATGCACCAAAACATGAGTTTAAGGTCCAATGGAGTGGATTGGGTGCGTTCGGTGCAAAAAATCCCGACGTGACTTCGTGGCACGAACTTTTGCATTAATTGCACCAGTTCACCCTGTTTTGCATCGAGTTTCATGCAGTTACGAAACGATCCCAAATGCACCCAAATACTATGCAACGCACAAACATGAGTTTACGGTCCAATGGGGTGGATTAGGTGTGTTCGTTGCGAAAGATCCCGACGTCACTTCGTGGCATGAACTTTTACACTATGCAACGCTCCAAAACATGAGTTTACGGTCCAATGGGGTGGATTGGGGTGCGTTCGTTGTGAAAAATCCCGATGTGACTTCATGGCACGAACTTTTGTATTAATTGCACCAGTTCACCCCGTTTTGCACCGAGTTTCATGCAGTTATGAAATGATCCCAAATGCACCCAAACACTATGCAACGCACCAAAACATGAGTTTAGGGTCCAATGGGGTGGCATTGGGTGTGTTCGTAGAGAAAAATCCCGGCGTGACTTAATGGCACGAGCTTTCGCATTAATTGCACTAGTCCACCCTATTTTGCATAGAATTTCATGCGGTTATGAAACGATCCCAAATGCACCCAAACACTTTGCAATGCACCAAAACAAGAGTTTAAGGTCCAATGGAGTGGATTGGGTGCGTTCGGTGCAAAAAATCCCGACGTGACATCGTGGCACGAACTTTTGCATTAATTGCACCAGTTCACCCTGTTTTGCATCGAGTTTCCTACAGTTACGAAACGATCCCAAATGCACCCAAATACTATGCAACGCACCAAAATATGAGTTTACGGTCCAATGTGGCAGATTGGGTGCGTTCGTTGCAAAAAATTCCAGCGTGACTTCGTGGCACATATTTTTGCATTAATTGCACCAGTTCATCCAATGCATCGAGTTTCATGGAGTTACGAAATGATCCCAAATGCATCCAAACAGTATGCAACGCACCAAAGCATGAGTTCGGGGTCCAATGGGGTTGATTGGGTGCGTTTGTTGTGAAAAATAACGATGTGACTTCATGGCACAAACTTTTGTATTAATTGCACCAGTTCACCCCGTTTTGCACCGAGTTTCATGCTGTTATGAAATGATCCCAAATGCACCCAAACACTATGCAACGCACCAAAATATGAGTTTAGGGTCCAATGGGGTGGATTGGGTGCGTTCGTAGAGAAAAATCCCGGCGTGACTTCGTGGCACGAGCTTTCGCATTAATTGCACTAGTCCACCCTGTTTTGCATCGAGTTTCATGCGGTTATGAAACGATCCCCAAATGCACCCAAACACTATGCAATGCACCAAAACATGAGTTTAAGGTCCAATGGAGTGGATTGGGTGCGTTCGGTGCAAAAAATCCCGACGTGACTTCGTGGCACGAACTTTTGCATTAATTGCACCAGTTCACCCTGTATTGCATCGAGTTTCATGCAGTTACGAAACGATCCCAAATGCACCCAAATACTATGCAACGCACCAAAATATGAGTTTACGGTCCAATGTGGCAGATTGGGTGCGTTCGTTGCAAAAAATCCCGGCGTGACTTCGTGGCACATATTTTTGCATTAATTGCACCAGTTCACCCAATGCATCGAGTTTCATGGAGTTACGAAATGATCCCAAATGCACCCAAACAGTATGCAACGCACCAAAGCATGAGTTCGGGGTCCAATGGGGTTGATTGGGTGTGTTCGTTGCGAAAGATCCCGACGTGACTTCGTGGCACGAACTTTTGCATTAATTGCACCAGTTCACCCTGTTTTGCATCGAGTTTCATGCAGTTACGAAACGATCCCAAATGCACCCAAATACTATGCAACGCACCAAAACATGAGTTTACGGTCCAATGGGGCGGATTGGGTGCGTTCGTTGTGAAAAATCCCGATGTGACTTCATGGCACGAACTTTTGTATTAATTGCACCAGTTCACCCCGTTTTGCACCGAGTTTCATGCAGTTATGAAATGATCCCAAATGCACCCAAACACTATGCAACGCACCAAAACATGAGTTTAGGGTCCAATGGGGTGGATTGGGTGCGTTCGTAGAGAAAAATCCCGGCGTGACTTCGTGGCACGAGCTTTCGCATTAATTGCACTAGTCCACCCTGTTTTGCATCGAGTTTCATGCGGTTATGAAACGATCCCAAATGCACCCAAACACTATGCAATGCACCAAAACATGAGTTTAAGGTCCAATGGAGTGGATTGGGTGCGTTCGGTGCAAAAAATCCCGACGTGACTTCGTGGCACGAACTTTTGCATTAATTGCACCAGTTCACCCTGTTTTGCATCGAGTTTCATGCAGTTACGAAACGATCCCAAATGCACCCAAATACTATGCAACGCACCAAAATATGAGTTTACGGTCAAATGTGGCGGATTGGGTGCGTTCGTTGCAAAAAATCCCGGCGTGACTTCGTGGCACAAATTTTTGCATTAATTGCACCAGTTCACCCAATGCATCGAGTTTCATGGAGTTACGAAATGATCCCAAATGCACCCAAACAGTATGCAACGCAACAAAGCATGAGTTCGGGGTCCAATGGGGTTGATTGGGTGTGTTCGTTGCGAAAGATCCCGACGTGACTTCGTGGCACGAACTTTTACATTAATTGCACCAGTTCACCCTGTTTTGCATCGAGTTTCATGCAGTTAGGAAACGATCCCAAATGCACCCAAACACTATGCAACGCACCAAAGCATGAGTTTACGGTCCAATGGGGCGGATTGGGTGCGTTCGTTGTGAAAAATCCCGATGTGACTTCATGGCACGAACTTTTGTATTAATTGCACCAGTTCACCCCGTTTTGCACCGAGTTTCATGCAGTTATGAAATGATCCCAAATGCACCCAAACACTATGCAACGCACCAAAACATGAGTTTAGGGTCCAATGGGGTGGATTGGGTGTGTTCGTAGAGAAAAATCCCGGCGTGACTTCGTGGCACGAGCTTTCGCATTAATTGCACTAGTCCACCCTGTTTTGCATCGAGTTTCATGCGGTTATGAAACGATCCCAAATGCACCCAAACACTATGCAATGCACCATAACATGAGTTTAAGGTCCAATGGAGTGGATTGGGTGCGTTCGGTGCATAAAATCCCGACGTGACTTCATGGCACGAACTTTTGCATTAATTGCACCAGTTCACCCTGTATTGCATCGAGTTTCATGCAGTTACGAAACGATCCCAAATGCACCCAAATACTATGCAACGCACCAAAATATGAGTTTACGGTCCAATGTGGCAGATTGGGTGCGTTCGTTGCAAAAAATTCCAGCGTGACTTCGTGGCACACATTTTTGCATTAATTGCACCAGTTCATCCAATGCATCGAGTTTCATGGAGTTACGAAATGTTCCCAAATGCACCCAAAACAGTATGCAACGCACCAAGCATGAGTTCGGGGTCCAATGGGGTTGATTGGGTGTGTTCGTTGCGAAAGATCCAGACGTGACTTCGTGGCACGAACTTTTACATAATTGCACCAGTTCACCCTGTTTGCATCGATTTTGATGCAGTTACGAAACGATCCCAAATGCACCCAAATACTATGCAACGCACCAAAAACATGAGTTTAGGGGTCCAATGGGGTGGATTAGGTGTGTTCGTTGCGAAAGATCCGACGTCACTTCGTGGCACGAACTTTTACACTATGCAACGCCACCAAAACATGAGTTTACGGTCCAATGGGGTGGATTGGGTGCGTTCGTTGTGAAAAATCCCGATGTGACTCATGGCACGAAAACTTTTGTATTAATTGCACCAGATCACCCCGTTTTGCACCGAGTTTCATGCAGTTATGAAATGATCCCAAATGCACCCAAACACTATGCAACGCACCAAAACATGAGTTTAGGGTCCAATGGGGTGGATTGGGTGTGTTCGTAGAGAAAAATCCCGGCGTGACTTCATGGCACGAGCTTTCGCATTAATTGCACTAGTCCACCCTATTTTGCATAGAATTTCATGCGGTTATGAAACGATCCCAAATGCACCCAAACACTATGCAATGCACCAAAACATGAGTTTAAGGTCCAATGGAGTGGATTGGGTGTGTTCGGTGCAAAAAATCCCGACGTGACATCGTGGCACGAACTTTTGCATTAATTGCACCAGTTCACCCTGTTTTGCATCGAGTTTCATGCAGTTACGAAACGATCCCAAATGCACCCAAATACTATGCAACGCACCAAAACATGAGTTTACGGTCCAATGGGGCAGATTGGGTGTGTTCGTTGCGAAAGATCCCGACGTGACTTCATGGCACGAACTTTTACATTAATTGCACCAGTTCACCCTATTTTGCATCGAGTTTGATGCAGTTACGAAACGATCCCAAATGCACCCAAACACTATGCAACGCACCAAAACATGAGTTTACGGTCCAATGGGGCGGATTGGCTGCGTTCGTTGTGAAAAATCCCGATGTGACTTCATGGCACGAACTTTTGTATTAATTGCACCAGTTCACCCCGTTTTGCACCGAGTTTCATGCAGTTATGAAATGATCCCAAATGCACCCAAACACTATGCAACGCACCAAAACATGAGTTTAGGGTCTAATGGGGTGGATTGGGTGCGTTCCTAGAGAAAAATCCCTGGCGTGACTTCGTGGCACGAGCTTTCGCATTAATTGCACTAGTCCACCCTGTTTTGCATCGAGTTTCATGAGGTTATGAAACGATCCCAAATGCACCCAAACACTATGCAATGCACCAAAACATGAGTTTAAGGTAGAAAGGAGTGGATTGGGTGCGTTCGGTGCAAAAATTCCCGACGTGACTTCGTGGCACGAACTTTTGCATTAATTGCACCAGTTCACCCTGTTTTGCATCGAGTTTCATGCAGTTACGAAACGATCCCAAATGCACCCAAATACTATGCAACGCACCAAAACATGAGTTTACGGTCCAATGGGGCGGACTGGGTGCGTTCGTTGTGAAAAATCCCGATGTGACTTCATGGCACGAACTTTTGTATTAATTGCACCAGTTCACCCCGTTTTGCATCGAGTTTCATGCAGTTATGAAATGATCCCAAATGCACCCAAACACTATGCAACGCACCAAAACATGAGTTTAGGGTCCAATGGGGTGGATTGGGTGCGTTCGTAGAGAAAAATCCTGGCGTGACTTCGTGGCACGAGCTTTCGCATTAATTGCACTAGTCCACCCTGTTTTGCATCGAGTTTCATGCGGTTATGAAACGATCCCAAATGCACCCAAACACTATGCAATGCACCAAAACATGAGTTTAAGGTCCAATGGAGTGGATTGGGTGCGTTCGGTGCAAAAAATCCCGACGTGACTTCGTGGCACGACCTTTTGCATTAATTGCACCAGTTCACCCTGTTTTGCATCGAGTTTCATGCAGTTACGAAACGATCCCAAATGCACCCAAATACTATGCAACGCACCAAAATATGAGTTTACGGTCAAATGTGGCGGATTGGGTGCGTTCGTTGCAAAAAATCCCGGCGTGACTTCGTGGCACAAATTTTTGCATTAATTGCACCAGTTCACCCAATGCATCGAGTTTCATGGAGTTACGAAATGATCCCAAATGCACCCAAACAGTATGCAACGCAACAAAGCATGAGTTCGGGGTCCAATGGGGTTGATTGGGTGTGTTCGTTGCGAAAGATCCCGACGTGACTTCGTGGCACGAACTTTTACATTAATTGCACCAGTTCACCCTGTTTTGCATCGAGTTTCATGCAGTTAGGAAACGATCCCAAATGCACCCAAACACTATGCAACGCACCAAAGCATGAGTTTACGGTCCAATGGGGCGGATTGGGTGCGTTCGTTGTGAAAAATCCCGATGTGACTTCATGGCACGAACTTTTGTATTAATTGCACCAGTTCACCCCGTTTTGCACCGAGTTTCATGCAGTTATGAAATGATCCCAAATGCACCCAAACACTATGCAACGCACCAAAACATGAGTTTAGGGTCCAATGGGGTGGATTGGGTGTGTTCGTAGAGAAAAATCCCGGCGTGACTTCGTGGCACGAGCTTTCGCATTAATTGCACTAGTCCACCCTGTTTTGCATCGAGTTTCATGCGGTTATGAAACGATCCCCAAATGCACCCAAACACTATGCAATGCACCATAACATGAGTTTAAGGTCCAATGGAGTGGATTGGGTGCGTTCGGTGCAAAAAATCCCGACGTGACTTCATGGCACGAACTTTTGCATTAATTGCACCAGTTCACCCTGTATTGCATCGAGTTTCATGCAGTTACGAAACGATCCCAAATGCACCCAAATACTATGCAACGCACCAAAATATGAGTTTACGGTCCAATGTGGCAGATTGGGTGCGTTCGTTGCAAAAATTCCAGCGTGACTTCGTGGCACATATTTTTGCATTAATTGCACCAGTTCATCCAATGCATCGAGTTTCATGGAGTTACGAAATGTTCCCAAATGCACCCAAACAGTATGCAACGCACCAAAGCATGAGTTCGGGGTCCAATGGGGTTGATTGGGTGTGTTCGTTGCGAAAGATCCAGACGTGACTTCGTGGCCACGAACTTTTACATTAATTGCACCAGTTCACCCTCTTTTGCATCGATTTTGATGCAGTTACGAAACGATCCCAAATGCACCCAAATACTATGCAACGCACCAAAACATGAGTTTAGGGTCCAATGGGGTGGATTTGGTGTGTTCGTTGCGAAAGATCCCGACGTCACTTCGTGGCACGAACTTTTACACTATGCAATGCTCCAAAACATGAGTTTACGGTCCAATGGGGTGGATTGGGGTGCGTTCGTTGTGAAAAAATCCCGATGTGACTTCATGGCACGAACTTTTGTATTAATTGCACCAGTTCACCCCGTTTTGCACCGAGTTTCATGCAGTTATGAAATGATCCCAAATGCACCCAAACACTATGCAACGCACCAAAACATGAGTTTAGGGTCCAATGGGGTGGATTGGGTGTGTTCGTAGAGAAAAATCCCGGCGTGACTTCGTGGCACGAGCTTTCGCATTAATTGCACTAGTCCACCCTAGTTTTGCATCGAGTTTCATGCGGTTATGAAACGATCCCAAATGCACCCAAACACTATGCAATGCACCAAAACATGAGTTTAAGGTCCAATGGAGTGGATTGGGTGCTGTTCGGTGCAAAAAATCCCGACGTGACATTCGTGGCACGAACTTTTGCATTAATTGCACCAGTTCACCCTGTTTTGCATCGAGTTTCATGCAGTTACGAAACGATCCCAAATGCACCCAAATACTATGCAACGCACCAAAACATGAGTTTACGGTCCAATGGGGCGGATTGGGTGTGTTCGTTGCGAAAGATCCCGACGTGACTTCATGGCACGAACTTTTACATTAATTGCACCAGTTCACCCTATTTTGCATCGAGTTTGATGCAGTTACGAAACGATCCCAAATGCACCCAAACACTATGCAACGCACCAAAACATGAGTTTACGGTCCAATGGGGCGGATTGGCTGCGTTCGTTGTGAAAAATCCCGATGTGACTTCATGGCACGAACTTTTGTATTAATTGCACCAGTTCACCCCGTTTTGCACCGAGTTTCATGCAGTTATGAAATGATCCCAAATGCACCCAAACACTATGCAACGCACCAAAACATGAGTTTAGGGTCTAATGGGGTGGATTGGGTGCGTTCCTAGAGAAAAATCCCGGCGTGACTTCGTGGCACGAGCTTTCGCATTAATTGCACTAGTCCACCCTGTTTTGCATCGAGTTTCATGAGGTTATGAAACGATCCCAAATGCACCCAAACACTATGCAATGCACCAAAACATGAGTTTAAGGTCGAAAGGAGTGGATTGGGTGCGTTCGGTGCAAAAATTCCCGACGTGACTTCGTGGCACGAACTTTTGCATTAATTGCACCAGTTCACCCTGTTTTGCATCGAGTTTCATGCAGTTACGAAACGATCCCAAATGCACCCAAATACTATGCAACGCACCAAAACATGAGTTTACGGTCCAATGGGGCGGATTGGGTGCGTTCGTTGTGAAAAATCCCGATGTGACTTCATGGCACGAACTTTTGTATTAATTGCACCAGTTCACCCCGTTTTGCATCGAGTTTCATGCAGTTATGAAATGATCCCAAATGCACCCAAACACTATGCAACGCACCAAAACATGAGTTTAGGGTCCAATGGGGTGGATTGGGTGTGTTCGTAGAGAAAAATCCCGGCGTGACTTCATGGCACGAGCTTTCGCATTAATTGCACTAGTCCACCCTAGTTTTGCATCGAGTTTCATGCGGTTATGAAACGATCCCAAATGCACCCAAACACTATGCAATGCACCAAAACATGAGTTTAAGGTCCAATGGAGTGGATTGGGTGTGTTCGGTGCAAAAAATCCCGACGTGACATCGTGGCACGAACTTTTGCATTAATTGCACCAGTTCACCCTGTTTTGCATCGAGTTTCCTGCAGTTACGAAACGATCCCAAATGCACCCAAATACTATGCAACGCACCAAAGCATGAGTTCGGGGTCCAATGGGGCGGATTGGGTGTGTTCGTTGCGAAAGATCCCGACGTGACTTCATGGCACGAACTTTTACATTAATTGCACCAGTTCACCCTATTTTGCATCGAGTTTGATGCAGTTACGAAACGATCCCAAATGCACCCAAACACTATGCAACGCACCAAAACATGAGTTTACGGTCCAATGGGGCGGATTGGCTGCGTTCGTTGTGAAAAATCCCGATGTGACTTCATGGCACGAACTTTTGTATTAATTGCACCAGTGCACCCCGTTTTGCACCGAGTTTCATGCAGTTATGAAATGATCCCAAATGCACCCAAACACTATGCAACGCACCAAAACATGAGTTAGGGTCTAATGGGGTGGATTGGGTGCTTTCGTAGAGAAAAATCCCAGGCGTGACTTCGTGGCACGAGCTTTCGCATTAATTGCACTAGTCCACCCTGTTTTGCATCGAGTTTCATGCGGTTATGAAACGATCCCCAAATGCACCCAAACACTATGCAATGCACCATAACATGAGTTTAAGGTCCAATGGAGTGGATTGGGTGCGTTCGGTGCAAAAAATCCCGACGTGACTTCAGTGGCACGAACTTTTGCATTAATTGCACCAGTTCACCCTGTATTGCATCGAGTTTCATGCAGTTACGAAACGATCCCAAATGCACCCAAATACTATGCAACGCACCAAAATATGAGTTTACGGTCCAATGTGGCAGATTGGGTGCGTTCGTTGCAAAAAATCCCGGCGTGACTTCGTGGCACATATTTTTGCATTAATTGCACCAGTTCATCCAATGCATCGAGTTTCATGGAGTTACGAAATGATCCCAAATGCACCCAAACAGTATGCAACGCACCAAAGCATGAGTTCGGGGTCCAATGGGGTTGATTGGGTGTGTTCGTTGCGAAAGATCCCGACGTGACTTCGTGGCACGAACTTTTACATTAATTGCACCAGTTCACCCTGTTTTGCATCGATTTTGATGCAGTTACGAAACGATCCCAAATGCACCCAAACACTATGCAACGCACCAAAACATGAGTTTAGGGTCCAATGGGGTGGATTGGGTGTGTTCGTAGAGAAAAATCCCGGCGTGACTTCATGGCACGAGCTTTCGCATTAATTGCACTAGTCCACCCTATTTTGCATAGAATTTCATGCGGTTATGAAACGATCCCAAATGCACCCAAACACTATGCAATGCACCAAAACATGAGTTTAAGGTCCAATGGAGTGGATTGGGTGTGTTCGGTGCAAAAAATCCCGACGTGACATCGTGGCACGAACTTTTGCATTAATTGCACCAGTTCACCCTGTTTTGCATCGAGTTTCCTGCAGTTACGAAACGATCCCAAATGCACCCAAATACTATGCAACGCACCAAACATGAGTTTACGGTCCAATGGGGCGGATTGGGTGTGTTCGTTGCGAAAGATCCCGACGTGACTTCATGGCACGAACTTTTACATTAATTGCACCAGTTCACCCTATTTTGCATCGAGTTTGATGCAGTTACGAAACGATCCCAAATGCACCCAAACACTATGCAACGCACCAAAACATGAGTTTACGGTCCAATGGGGCGGATTGGCTGCGTTCGTTGTGAAAAATCCCGATGTGACTTCATGGCACGAACTTTTGTATTAATTGCACCAGTTCACCCCGTTTTGCACCGAGTTTCATGCAGTTATGAAATGATCCCAAATGCACCCAAACACTATGCAACGCACCAAAACATGAGTTTAGGGTCTAATGGGGTGGATTGGGTGCGTTCCTAGAGAAAAATCCCGGCGTGACTTCGTGGCACGAGCTTTCGCATTAATTGCACTAGTCCACCCTGTTTTGCATCGAGTTTCATGAGGTTATGAAACGATCCCAAATGCACCCAAACACTATGCAATGCACCAAAACATGAGTTTAAGGTAGAAAGGAGTGGATTGGGTGCGTTCGGTGCAAAAATTCCCGACGTGACTTCGTGGCACGAACTTTTGCATTAATTGCACCAGTTCACCCTGTTTTGCATCGAGTTTCATGCAGTTACGAAACGATCCCAAATGCACCCAAATACTATGCAACGCTCCAAAACATGAGTTTACGGTCCAATGGGGCGGACTGGGTGCGTTCGTTGTGAAAAATCCCGATGTGACTTCATGGCACGAACTTTTGTATTAATTGCACCAGTTCACCCCGTTTTGCATCGAGTTTCATGCAGTTATGAAATGATCCCAAATGCACCCAAACACTATGCAACGCACCAAAACATGAGTTTAGGGTCCTAATGGGGTGGATTGGGTGCGTTCCTAGAGAAAATCCCGGCGTGACTTCGTGGCACGAGCTTTCGCATTAATTGCACTAGTCCACCCTGTTTTGCATCGAGTTTCATGAGGTTATGAAACGATCCCAAATGCACCCAAACACTATGCAATGCACCAAAACATGAGTTTAAGGTAGAAAGGAGTGGATTGGGTGCGTTCGGTGCAAAAATTCCCGACGTGACTTCGTGGCACGAACTTTTGCATTAATTGCACCAGTTCACCCTGTTTTGCATCGAGTTTCATGCAGTTACGAAACGATCCCAAATGCACCCAAATACTATGCAACGCTCCAAAACATGAGTTTACGGTCCAATGGGGCGGACTGGGTGCGTTCGTTGTGAAAAATCCCGATGTGACTTCATGGCACGAACTTTTGTATTAATTGCACCAGTTCACCCCGTTTTGCATCGAGTTTCATGCAGTTATGAAATGATCCCAAATGCACCCAAACACTATGCAACGCACCAAAACATGAGTTTAGGGTCCAATGGGGTGGATTGGGTGTGTTCGTAGAGAAAAATCCCGGCGTGACTTCATGGCACGAGCTTTCGCATTAATTGCACTAGTCCACCCTAGTTTTGCATCGAAGTTTCATGCGGTTATGAAACGATCCCAAATGCACCCAAACACTATGCAATGCACCAAAACATGAGTTAAGGTCCAATGGAGTGGATTGGGTGTGTTCGGTGAAAATCCCGACGTGACTTCGTGGCACGAACTTTTGCATTAATTGCACCAGTTCACCCTGTTTGCATCGAGTTTCCTGCAGTTACGAAACGATCCCAAATGCACCCAAATACTATGCAACGCACCAAACATGAGTTCGGGGTCCAATGGGCGGATTGGGTGTGTTCGTTGCAAAAAATCCCGACGTGACTTCATGGCACGAACTTTTACATTAATTGCACCAGTTCACCCTATTTTGCATCGAGTTTGATGCAGTTACGAAACGATCCCAAATGCACCCAAACACTATGCAACGCACCAAACATGAGTTTACGGTCCAATGGGGCGGATTGGTGCGTTCGTGTGAAAAATCCCGATGTGACTTCATGGCACGAACTTTTGTATTAATGCACCAGCACCCCGTTTTGCACCGAGTTTCATGCAGTTATGAAATGATCCCAAATGCACCCAAACACTATGCAACGCACCAAAACATGAGTTTAGGGTCCTAATGGGGTGGATTGGGTGCTTTCGTAGAGAAAAATCCCAGGCGTGACTTCGTGGCACGAGCTTTCGCATTAATTGCACTAGTCCACCCTGTTTTGCATCGAGTTTCATGCGGTTATGAAACGATCCCCAAATGCACCCAAACACTATGCAATGCACCATAACATGAGTTTAAGGTCCAATGGAGTGGATTGGGTGCGTTCGGTGCATAAAATCCCGACGTGACTTCATGGCACGAACTTTTGCATTAATTGCACCAGTTCACCCTGTATTGCATCGAGTTTCATGCAGTTACGAAACGATTCCCAAATGCACCCAAATACTATGCAACGCACCAAAATATGAGTTTACGGTCCAATGTGGCAGATTGGGTGCGTTCGTTGCAAAAAATTCCCGCGTGACTTCGTGGCACATATTTTTGCATTAATTGCACCAGTTCATCCAATGCATCGAGTTTCATGGAGTTACGAAATGATCCCAAATGCACCCAAACAGTATGCAACGCACCAAAGCATGAGTTCGGGGTCCAATGGGGTTGATTGGGTGTGTTCGTTGCGAAAGATCCAGACGTGACTTCGTGGCACGAACTTTTACATTAATTGCACCAGTTCACCCTGTTTTGCATCGATTTTGATGCAGTTACGAAACGATCCCAAATGCACCCAAACACTATGCAACGCACCAAAACATGAGTTTAGGGTCCAATGGGGTGGATTGGGTGTGTTCGTAGAGAAAAATCCCGGCGTGACTTCATGGCACGAGCTTTCGCATTAATTGCACTAGTCCACCCTATTTTGCATAGAATTTAATGCGGTTATGAAACGATCCCAAATGCACCCAAACACTATGCAATGCACCAAAACATGAGTTTAAGGTCCAATGGAGTGGATTGGGTGTGTTCGGTGCAAAAATCCCGACGTGACATCGTGGCACGAACTTTTGCATTAATTGCACCAGTTCACCCTGTTTTGCATCGAGTTTCCTGCAGTTACGAAACGATCCCAAATGCACCCAAAACTATGCAACGCACCAAAACATGAGTTTACGGTCCAATGGGGCGGATTGGGTGTGTTCGTTGCGAAATCCCGACGTGACTTCATGGCACGAACTTTTACATTAATTGCAGTTCACCCTATTTTGCATCGAGTTTGATGCAGTTACGAAACGATCCCAAATGCACCCAAACACTATGCAACGCACCAAAATGAGTTTACGGTCCAATGGGCGGATTGGTGCGTTCGTTGTGAAAAATCCCGATGTGACTTCATGGCACGAACTTTGTATTAATTGCACCAGTTCACCCCGTTTGCACGAGTTTCATGCAGTTATGAAATGATCCCAAATGCACCCAAACACTATGCAACGCACCAAAACATGAGTTTAGGGTCAATGGGGTGGATTGGGTGCGTTCCTAGAAAAATCCCGGCGTGACTTCGTGGCACGAGCTTTCGCATTAATTGCACTAGTCCACCCTGTTTTGCATCGAGTTTCATGAGGTTATGAAACGATCCCAAATGCACCCAAACACTATGCAATGCACCAAAACATGAGTTTAAGGTAGAAAGGAGTGGATTGGGTGCGTTCGGTGCAAAAATTCCCGACGTGACTTCGTGGCACGAACTTTTGCATTAATTGCACCAGTTCACCCTGTTTTGCATCGAGTTTCATGCAGTTACGAAACGATCCCAAATGCACCCAAATACTATGCAACGCTCCAAAACATGAGTTTACGGTCCAATGGGGCGGACTGGGTGCGTTCGTTGTGAAAAATCCCGATGTGACTTCATGGCACGAACTTTTGTATTAATTGCACCAGTTCACCCCGTTTTGCATCGAGTTTCATGCAGTTATGAAATGATCCCAAATGCACCCAAACACTATGCAACGCACCAAAACATGAGTTTAGGGTCTAATGGGGTGGATTGGGTGCGTTCGTAGAGAAAAATCCCGGCGTGACTTCGTGGCACGAGCTTTCGCATTAATTGCACTAGTCCACCCTGTTTTGCATCGAGTTTCATGAGGTTATGAAACGATCCCAAATGCACCCAAACACTATGCAATGCACCAAAACATGAGTTTAAGGTAGAAAGGAGTGGATTGGGTGCGTTCGGTGCAAAAATTCCCGACGTGACTTCGTGGCACGAACTTTTGCATTAATTGCACCAGTTCACCCTGTTTTGCATCGAGTTTCATGCAGTTACGAAACGATCCCAAATGCACCCAAATACTATGCAACGCTCCAAAACATGAGTTTACGGTCCAATGGGGCGGACTGGGTGCGTTCGTTGTGAAAAATCCCGATGTGACTTCATGGCACGAACTTTTGTATTAATTGCACCAGTTCACCCCGTTTTGCATCGAGTTTCATGCAGTTATGAAATGATCCCAAATGCACCCAAACACTATGCAACGCACCAAAACATGAGTTTAGGGTCCAATGGGGTGGATTGGGTGTGTTCGCTAGAGAAAAATCCCGGCGTGACTTCATGGCACGAGCTTTCGCATTAATTGCACCTAGTTCCACCCTATTTGCATCGAATTTCATGCGGTTACTGAAACGATCCCAAATGCACCCAAACTACTATGCAATGCACCAAAACTATGAGTTTAAGGTCCAATGGAGTGGATTGGGTGTGTTCGGTGCAAAAAATCCCGGCGTGACATCGTGGCACGATACTTTTTGCATTAATTGCACTAGTTCACCCTGTTTTGCATCGAGTTTCCTGCAGTTACGAAACTGATCCCAAATGCACCCAAATACTATGCAACGCACCAAAGCATGAGTTCGGGGTCCAATGGGCGTGATTGGGTGTGTTCGTTGCGAAAGATCCCGACGTGACTTCATGGCACGAACTTTTACATTAATTGCACCAGTTCACCCTATTTTGCATCGAGTTTGATGCAGTTACGAAACGATCCCAAATGCACCCAAACACTATGCAACGCACCAAAACATGAGTTTACGGTCCAATGGGGCGGATTGGCTGCGTTCGTTGTGAAAAATCCCGATGTGACTTCATGGCACGAACTTTTGTATTAATTGCACCAGTGCACCCCGTTTTGCACCGAGTTTCATGCAGTTATGAAATGATCCCAAATGCACCCAAACACTATGCAACGCACCAAAACATGAGTTTAGGGTCTAATGGGGTGGATTGGGTGCTGTTCCTAGAGAAAAATCCCAGCGTGACTTCGTGGCACGAGCTTTCGCATTAATTGCACTAGTCCACCCTGTTTTGCATCGAGTTTCATGCGGTTATGAAACGAACCCCAAATGCACCCAAACACTATGCAATGCACCATAACATGAGTTTAAGGTCCAATGGAGTGGATTGGGTGCGTTCGGTGCATAAAATCCCGACGTGACTTCATGGCACGAACTTTTGCATTAATTGCACCAGTTCACCCTGTATTGCATCGAGTTTCATGCAGTTACGAAACGATTCCAAATGCACCCAAATACTATGCAACGCACCAAAATATGAGTTTACGGTCCAATGTGGCAGATTGGGTGCGTTCGTTGCAAAAATTCCAGCGTGACTTCGTGGCACATTTTTGCATTAATTGCACCAGTTCATCCAATGCATCGAGTTTCATGGAGTTACGAAATGTTCCCAAATGCACCCAAACAGTATGCAACGCACCAAAGCATGAGTTCGGGGTCCAATGGGGTGATTGGGGTGTGTCGTTGCGAAAGATCCAGACGTGACTTCGTGGCACGAACTTTTACATTAATTGCACCAGTTCACCCTGTTTTGCATCGATTTTGAGCAGTTACGAAACGATCCCAAATGCACCCAAACACTATGCAACGCACCAAAACATGAGTTTAGGGTCCAATGGGGTGGATTGGGTGTTCGTAGAGAAAAATCCCGGCGTGACTTCATGGCACGATTTCGCATTAATTGCACAGTTCACCCTATTTTGCATAGTTTAATGCGGTTACGAAACGATCCCAAATGCACCCAAACACTATGCAACGCACCAAAACATGAGTTAGGTCCAATGGGTGGATTGGGTGTGTTCGGTGCAAAAAATCCCGACGTGACATCGTGGCACGAACTTTTGCATTAATTGCACCAGTTCACCCTGTTTTGCATCGAGTTTCCTGCAGTTACGAAACGATCCCAAATGCACCCAAATACTATGCAACGCACCAAAACATGAGTTTACGGTCCAATGGGGCGGATTGGGTGTGTTCGTTGCGAAAGATCCCGACGTGACTTCATGGCACGAACTTTTACATTAATTGCACCAGTTCACCCTATTTTGCATCGAGTTTGATGCAGTTACGAAACGATCCCAAATGCACCCAAACACTATGCAACGCACCAAAACATGAGTTTACGGTCCAATGGGGCGGATTGGCTGCGTTCGTTGTGAAAAATCCCGATGTGACTTCATGGCACGAACTTTTGTATTAATTGCACCAGTTCACCCCGTTTTGCACCGAGTTTCATGCAGTTATGAAATGATCCCAAATGCACCCAAACACTATGCAACGCACCAAAACATGAGTTTAGGGTCTAATGGGGTGGATTGGGTGCGTTCCTAGAGAAAAATCCCGGCGTGACTTCGTGGCACGAGCTTTCGCATTAATTGCACTAGTCCACCCTGTTTTGCATCGAGTTTCATGAGGTTATGAAACGATCCCAAATGCACCCAAACACTATGCAATGCACCAAAACATGAGTTTAAGGTAGAAAGGAGTGGATTGGGTGCGTTCGGTGCAAAAATTCCCGACGTGACTTCGTGGCACGAACTTTTGCATTAATTGCACCAGTTCACCCTGTTTTGCATCGAGTTTCATGCAGTTACGAAACGATCCCAAATGCACCCAAATACTATGCAACGCTCCAAAACATGAGTTTACGGTCCAATGGGGCGGACTGGGTGCGTTCGTTGTGAAAAATCCCGATGTGACTTCATGGCACGAACTTTTGTATTAATTGCACCAGTTCACCCCGTTTTGCATCGAGTTTCATGCAGTTATGAAATGATCCCAAATGCACCCAAACACTATGCAACGCACCAAAACATGAGTTTAGTTTAGGGTCCAATGGGGTGGATTGGGTGCGTTCGTAGAGAAAAATCCCTGGCGTGACTTCGTGGCACGAGCTTTCGCATTAATTGCACTAGTCCACCCTGTTTTGCATCGAGTTTCATGCGGTTATGAAACGATCCCAAATGCACCCAAACACTATGCAATGCACCAAAACATGAGTTTAAGGTCCAATGGAGTGGATTGGGTGCGTTCGGTGCAAAAAATCCCTGACGTGACTTCGTGGCACGAACTTTTGCATTAATTGCACCAGTTCACCCTGTTTTGCATCGAGTTTCATGCAGTTACGAAACGATCCCAAATGCACCCAAATACTATGCAACGCACCAAAATATGAGTTTACGGTCCAATGTGGCAGATTGGGTGCGTTCGTTGCAAAAAATCCCGGCGTGACTTCGTGGCACATATTTTTGCATTAATTGCACCAGTTCACCCAATGCATCGAGTTTCATGGAGTTACGAAATGATCCCAAATGCACCCAAACAGTATGCAACGCACCAAAGCATGAGTTCGGGGTCCAATGGGGTTGATTGGGTGTGTTCGTTGCGAAAGATCCCGACGTGACTTCAGTGGCACGAACTTTTACATTAATTGCACCAGTTCACCCTGTTTTGCATCGAGTTTGATGCAGTTACGAAACGATCCCAAATGCACCCAAACACTATGCAACGCACCAAAACATGAGTTTACGGTCCAATGGGGCGGATTGGGTGCGTTCGTTGTGAAAAATCCCGATGTGACTTCATGGCACGAACTTTTGTATTAATTGCACCAGTTCACCCCGTTTTGCACCGAGTTTCATGCAGTTATGAAATGATCCCAAATGCACCCAAACACTATGCAACGCACCAAAACATGAGTTTAGGGTCTAATGGGGTGGATTGGGTGTGTTCGTAGAGAAAAATCCCGGCGTGACTTCGTGGCACGAGCTTTCGCATTAATTGCACTAGTCCACCCTGTTTTGCATCGAGTTTCATGCGGTTATGAAACGATCCCCAAATGCACCCAAACACTATGCAATGCACCATAACATGAGTTTAAGGTCCAATGGAGTGGATTGGGTGCGTTCGGTGCAAAAAATCCCGACGTGACTTCATGGCACGAACTTTTGCATTAATTGCACCAGTTCACCCTGTATTGCATCGAGTTTCATGCAGTTACGAAACGATCCCAAATGCACCCAAATACTATGCAACGCACCAAAATATGAGTTTACGGTCCAATGTGGCAGATTGGGTGCGTTCGTTGCAAAAAATCCCGGCGTGACTTCGTGGCACATATTTTTGCATTAATTGCACCAGTTCACCCAATGCATCGAGTTTCATGGAGTTACGAAATGATCCCAAATGCACCCAAACAGTATGCAACGCACCAAAGCATGAGTTCGGGGTCCAATGGGGTTGATTGGGTGTGTTCGTTGCGAAAGATCCAGACGTGACTTCGTGGCACGAACTTTTACATTAATTGCACCAGTTCACCCTGTTTGCATCGATTTTGATGCAGTTACGAAACGATCCCAAATGCACCCAAAACACTATGCAACGCACCAAACATGAGTTTAGGGTCCAATGGGTGGATTGGGTGTGTTCGTAGAGAAAAATCCCGGCGTGACTTCATGGCACGACTTTCGCATTAATTGCACTAGTCCACCCTATTTTGCATAGATTTCATGCGGTTATGAAACGATCCCAAATGCACCCAAACACTATGCAATGCACCAAAACATGAGTTTAAGGTCCAATGGAGTGGATTGGGTGGTTCGGTGCAAAAATCCCGACGTGACATCGTGGCACGAACTTTTGCATTAATTGCACCAGTTCACCCTGTTTTGCATCGAGTTTCCTGCAGTTACGAAACGATCCCAAAGCACCCAATACTATGCAACGCACCAAAACATGAGTTTACGGTCCAATAGGGCGGATTGGGTGTGTTCGTTGCGAAAGGATCCCGACGTGACTTCATGGCACGAACTTTTACATTAATGCACCAGTTCACCCTATTTTGCATCGAGTTGATGCAGTTACGAAACGATCCCAAATGCACCCAAACACTATGCAACGCACCAAAACATGAGTTTACGGTCCAATGGGCGGATTGGCTGCGTTCGTTGTGAAAAATCCCGATGTGACTTCATGGCACGAACTTTTGTATTAATTGCACCAGTTCACCACGTTTTGCACCGAGTTTCATGCAGTTATGAAATGATCCCAAATGCACCCAAACACTATGCAACGCACCAAAACATGAGTTTAGGTCTAATGGGGTGGATTGGGTGCGTTCCTAGAGAAAAATCCCGGCGTGACTTCGTGGCACGAGCTTTCGCATTAATTGCACTAGTCCACCCTGTTTTGCATCGAGTTTCATGAGGTTATGAAACGATCCCAAATGCACCCAAACACTATGCAATGCACCAAAACATGAGTTTAAGGTCCAAAGGAGTGGATTGGGTGCGTTCGGTGCAAAAATTCCCGACGTGACTTCGTGGCACGAACTTTTGCATTAATTGCACCAGTTCACCCTGTTTTGCATCGAGTTTCATGCAGTTACGAAACGATCCCAAATGCACCCAAATACTATGCAACGCTACCAAAACATGAGTTTACGGTCCAATGGGGCGGACTTGGGTGCGTTCGTTGTGAAAAATCCCGATGTGACTTCATGGCACGAACTTTTGTATTAATTGCACCAGTTCACCCCGTTTTGCATCGAGTTTCATGCAGTTATGAAATGATCCCAAATGCACCCAAACACTATGCAACGCACCAAAACATGAGTTTAGGGTCCAATGGGGTGGATTGGGTGCGTTCGTAGAGAAAAATCCTGGCGTGACTTCGTGGCACGAGCTTTCGCATTAATTGCACTAGTCCACCCTGTTTTGCATCGAGTTTCATGCGGTTATGAAACGATCCCAAATGCACCCAAACACTATGCAATGCACCAAAACATGAGTTTAAGGTCCAATGGAGTGGATTGGGTGCGTTCGGTGCAAAAAATCCCTGACGTGACTTCGTGGCACGAACTTTTGCATTAATTGCACCAGTTCACCCTGTTTTGCATCGAGTTTCATGCAGTTACGAAACGATCCCAAATGCACCCAAATACTATGCAACGCACCAAAATATGAGTTTACGGTCAAATGTGGCGGATTGGGTGAGTTCGTTGCAAAAAATCCCGGCGTGACTTCGTGGCACAAATTTTTGCATTAATTGCACCAGTTCACCCAATGCATCGAGTTTCATGGAGTTACGAAATGATCCCAAATGCACCCAAACAGTATGCAACGCAACAAAGCATGAGTTCGGGGTCCAATGGGGTTGATTGGGTGTGTTCGTTGCGAAAGATCCCGACGTGACTTCGTGGCACGAACTTTTACATTAATTGCACCAGTTCACCCTGTTTTGCATCGAGTTTCATGCAGTTAGGAAACGATCCCAAATGCACCCAAACACTATGCAACTGCACCAAAGCATGAGTTTACGGTCCAATGGGGCGGATTGGGTGCGTTCGTTGTGAAAAATCCCGATGTGACTTCATGGCACGAACTTTTGTATTAATTGCACCAGTTCACCCCGTTTTGCACCGAGTTTCATGCAGTTATGAAATGATCCCAAATGCACCCAAACACTATGCAACGCACCAAAATATGAGTTTAGGGTCCAATGGGGTGGATTGGGTGTGTTCGTAGAGAAAAATCCCGGCGTGACTTCGTGGCACGAGCTTTCGCATTAATTGCACTAGTCCACCCTGTTTTGCATCGAGTTTCATGCGGTTATGAAACGATCCCCAAATGCACCCAAACACTATGCAATGCACCATAACATGAGTTTAAGGTCCAATGGAGTGGATTGGGTGCGTTCGGTGCAAAAAATCCCGACGTGACTTCATGGCACGAACTTTTGCATTAATTGCACCAGTTCACCCTGTATTGCATCGAGTTTCATGCAGTTACGAAACGATCCCAAATGCACCCAAATACTATGCAACGCACCAAAATATGAGTTTACGGTCCAATGTGGCTAGATTGGGTGCGTTCGTTGCAAAAAATCCCGGCGTGACTTCGTGGCACATATTTTTGCATTAATTGCACCAGTTCACCCAATGCATCGAGTTTCATGGAGTTACGAAATGATCCCAAATGCACCCAAACAGTATGCAACGCACCAAAGCATGAGTTCGGGGTCCAATGGGGTTGATTGGGTGTGTTCGTTGCGAAAGATCCCGACGTGACTTCATGGCACGAACTTTTACATTAATTGCACCAGTTCACCCTATTTTGCATCGAGTTTGATGCAGTTACGAAACGATCCCAAATGCACCCAAACACTATGCAACGCACCAAAACATGAGTTTACGGTCCAATGGGGCGGATTGGCTGCGTTCGTTGTGAAAAATCCCGATGTGACTTCATGGCACGAACTTTTGTATTAATTGCACCAGTTCACCCCGTTTTGCACCGAGTTTCATGCAGTTATGAAATGATCCCAAATGCACCCAAACACTATGCAACGCACCAAAACATGAGTTTAGGGTCCAATGGGGTGGATTGGGTGCGTTCGTAGAGAAAAATCCCGGCGTGACTTCGTGGCACGAGCTTTCGCATTAATTGCACTAGTCCACCCTGTTTTGCATCGAGTTTCATGCGGTTATGAAACGATCCCCAAATGCACCCAAACACTATGCAATGCACCATAACATGAGTTTAAGGTCCAATGGAGTGGATTGGGTGCGTTCGGTGCATAAAATCCCGACGTGACTTCATGGCACGAACTTTTGCATTAATTGCACCAGTTCACCCTGTATTGCATCGAGTTTCATGCAGTTACGAAACGATCCCAAATGCACCCAAATACTATGCAACGCACCAAAATATGAGTTTACGGTCCAATGTGGCGGATTGGGTGCGTTCGTTGCAAAAAAATTCCCGGCGTGACTTCGTGGCACAAATTTTTGCATTAATTGCACCAGGTACACCAATGCAGCGAGTCTTCATGGAGTTACGAAATTATCCCAATGACCCAAACAGTATGCACGCAACAAAGCATGATTTCGGGGTCCAACGAGGTTGATTGGGTGTGTTCTTTGCGAAAGATCCGACGTGCCTTCATGGCACGAACTTTTACATTAATTGCACCAGTTCACCCTGTTTTGCATCGAGTTTCATGCAGTTAGAACGATCCCAATGCACCCAAAACTATGAACGCACCAAAACAGAGTTAGGTCCAAACAAAAAGGACTATGCATGCACCAAAACATGAGTTTACGGTCACATGGGGCGGATTGGGTGCGGTTCGTTGTGAAAAATCCCGATGTGACTTCATGGCACGAACTTTTGTATTAATTGCACCAGATCACCCCGTTTTGCATCGAGTTTCATGCAGTTATGAAATGATCCCAAATGCACCCAAACACTATGCAACGCAAAAACATGAGTTTAGGGTCCAATGGGGTGGATTGGGTGTGTTCGTAGAGAAAAATCCCGGCGTGACTTCATGCACGAGCTTTCGCATTAATTGCACAGTCCACCCTATTTTGCATAGATTTCATGCGGTTATGAAACGATCCCAAATGCACCCAAACACTATGCAATGCACCAAAACATGAGTTTAAGGTCCAATGGAGTGGATTGGGTGTTCGGTGCAAAAATCCCGACGTGACATCGTGGCACGAACTTTTGCATTAATTGCACCAGTTCACCCTGTTTTGCATCGAGTTTCCTGCAGTTACGAAACGATCCCAAATGCACCCAAATATGCAACGCACCAAAACATGAGTTTACGGTCCAATGGGGGGATTGGGTGTGTTCGTTGCGAAAGATCCCGACGTGACTTCATGGCACGAACTTTTACATTAATTGCACCAGTTCACCCTATTTTGCATCGAGTTTGATGCAGTTACGAAACGATCCCAAATGCACCCAAACACTATGCAACGCACCAAAACATGAGTTTACGGTCCAATGGGGCGGATTGGCTGCGTTCGTTGTGAAAAATCCCGATGTGACTTCATGGCACGAACTTTTGTATTAATTGCACCAGTTCACCCCGTTTTGCACCGAGTTTCATGCAGTTATGAAATGATCCCAAATGCACCCAAACACTATGCAACGCACCAAAACATGAGTTTAGGGTCCTAATGGGGTGGATTGGGTGCGTTCCTAGAGAAAAATCCCGGCGTGACTTCGTGGCACGAGCTTTCGCATTAATTGCACTAGTCCACCCTGTTTTGCATCGAGTTTCATGAGGTTATGAAACGATCCCAAATGCACCCAAACACTATGCAATGCACCAAAACATGAGTTTAAGGTCCAAAGGAGTGGATTGGGTGCGTTCGGTGCAAAAATTCCCGACGTGACTTCGTGGCACGAACTTTTGCATTAATTGCACCAGTTCACCCTGTTTTGCATCGAGTTTCATGCAGTTACGAAACGATCCCAAATGCACCCAAATACTATGCAACGCACCAAAACATGAGTTTACGGTCCAATGGGGCGGACTGGGTGCGTTCGTTGTGAAAAATCCCGATGTGACTTCATGGCACGAACTTTTGTATTAATTGCACCAGTTCACCCCGTTTTGCATCGAGTTTCATGCAGTTATGAAATGATCCCAAATGCACCCAAACACTATGCAACGCACCAAAACATGAGTTTAGGGTCCAATGGGGTGGATTGGGTGCGTTCGTAGAGAAAAATCCTGGCGTGACTTCGTGGCACGAGCTTTCGCATTAATTGCACTAGTCCACCCTGTTTTGCATCGAGTTTCATGCGGTTATGAAACGATCCCAAATGCACCCAAACACTATGCAATGCACCAAAACATGAGTTTAAGGTCCAATGGAGTGGATTGGGTGCGTTCGGTGCAAAAAATCCCGACGTGACTTCGTGGCACGAACTTTTGCATTAATTGCACCAGTTCACCCTGTTTTGCATCGAGTTTCATGCAGTTACGAAACGATCCCAAATGCACCCAAATACTATGCAACGCACCAAAATATGAGTTTACGGTCAAATGTGGCGGATTGGGTGCGTTCGTTGCAAAAAATCCCGGCGTGACTTCGTGGCACAAATTTTTGCATTAATTGCACCAGTTCACCCAATGCATCGAGTTTCATGGAGTTACGAAATGATCCCAAATGCACCCAAACAGTATGCAACGCAACAAAGCATGAGTTCGGGGTCCAATGGGGTTGATTGGGTGTGTTCGTTGCGAAAGATCCCGACGTGACTTCGTGGCACGAACTTTTACATTAATTGCACCAGTTCACCCTGTTTTGCATCGAGTTTCATGCAGTTAGGAAACGATCCCAAATGCACCCAAACACTATGCAACGCACCAAAGCATGAGTTTACGGTCCAATGGGGCGGATTGGGTGCGTTCGTTGTGAAAATCCCGATGTGACTTCATGGCACGAACTTTTGTATTAATTGCACCAGTTCACCCCGTTTTGCACCGAGTTTCATGCAGTTATGAAATGATCCCAAATGCACCCAAACACTATGCAACGCACCAAAATATGAGTTTAGGGTCCAATGGGGTGGATTGGGTGTGTTCGTAGAGAAAAATCCCGGCGTGACTTCGTGGCACGAGCTTTCGCATTAATTGCACTAGTCCACCCTGTTTTGCATCGAGTTTCATGCGGTTATGAAACGATCCCCAAATGCACCCAAACACTATGCAATGCACCATAACATGAGTTTAAGGTCCAATGGAGTGGATTGGGTGCGTTCGGTGCAAAAAATCCCGACGTGACTTCATGGCACGAACTTTTGCATTAATTGCACCAGTTCACCCTGTATTGCATCGAGTTTCATGCAGTTACGAAACGATCCCAAATGCACCCAAATACTATGCAACGCACCAAAATATGAGTTTACGGTCCAATGTGGCAGATTGGGTGCGTTCGTTGCAAAAAATCCCGGCGTGACTTCGTGGCACATATTTTTGCATTAATTGCACCAGTTCACCCAATGCATCGAGTTTCATGGAGTTACGAAATGATCCCAAATGCACCCAAACAGTATGCAACGCACCAAAGCATGAGTTCGGGGTCCAATGGGGTTGATTGGGTGTGTTCGTTGCGAAAGATCCCGACGTGACTTCATGGCACGAACTTTTACATTAATTGCACCAGTTCACCCTATTTTGCATCGAGTTTGATGCAGTTACGAAACGATCCCAAATGCACCCAAACACTATGCAACGCACCAAAACATGAGTTTACGGTCCAATGGGGCGGATTGGGCTGCGTTCGTTGTGAAAAATCCCGATGTGACTTCATGGCACGAACTTTTGTATTAATTGCACCAGTTCACCCCGTTTTGCACCGAGTTTCATGCAGTTATGAAATGATCCCAAATGCACCCAAACACTATGCAACGCACCAAAACATGAGTTTACGGGTCCAATGGGGTGGATTGGGTGTGTTCGTTGCGAAAGATCCCGACGTGACTTCATGGCACGAACTTTTACATTAATTGCACCAGTTCACCCTGTTTTGCATCGAGTTTGCATGCAGTTACGAAACGATCCCAAATGCACCCAAACACTATGCAACGCACCAAAACATGAGTTTACGGTCCAATGGGGCGGATTGGGCTGCGTTCGTTGTGAAAAATCCCGATGTGACTTCATGGCACGAACTTTTGTATTAATTGCACCAGTTCACCCCGTTTTGCACCGAGTTTCATGCAGTTATGAAATGATCCCAAATGCACCCAAACACTATGCAACGCACCAAAACATGAGTTTAGGGTCCTAATGGGGTGGATTGGGTGCGTTCGTAGAGAAAAATCCCGGCGTGACTTCGTGGCACGAGCTTTCGCATTAATTGCACTAGTCCACCCTGTTTTGCATCGAGTTTCATGCGGTTATGAAACGATCCCAAATGCACCCAAACACTATGCAATGCACCAAAACATGAGTTTAAGGTCAAAGGAGTGGATTGGGTGCGTTCGGTGCAAAAATTCCCGACGTGACTTCGTGGCACGAACTTTTGCATTAATTGCACCAGTTCACCCTGTTTTGCATCGAGTTTCATGCAGTTACGAAACGATCCCAAATGCACCCAAATACTATGCAACGCATCCAAAACATGAGTTTACGGTCCAATGGGGCGGACTGGGTGCGTTCGTTGTGAAAAATCCCGATGTGACTTCATGGCACGAACTTTTGTATTAATTGCACCAGTTCACCCCGTTTTGCATCGAGTTTCATGCAGTTATGAAATGATCCCAAATGCACCCAAACACTATGCAACGCACCAAAACATGAGTTTAGGGTCCAATGGGGTGGATTGGGTGCGTTCGTAGAGAAAAATCCTGGCGTGACTTCGTGGCACGAGCTTTCGCATTAATTGCACTAGTCCACCCTGTTTTGCATCGAGTTTCATGCGGTTATGAAACGATCCCAAATGCACCCAAACACTATGCAATGCACCAAAACATGAGTTTAAGGTCCAATGGAGTGGATTGGGTGCGTTCGGTGCAAAAAATCCCTGACGTGACTTCGTGGCACGACCTTTTGCATTAATTGCACCAGTTCACCCTGTTTTGCATCGAGTTTCATGCAGTTACGAAACGATCCCAAATGCACCCAAATACTATGCAACGCACCAAAATATGAGTTTACGGTCAAATGTGGCGGATTGGGTGCGTTCGTTGCAAAAAATCCCGGCGTGACTTCGTGGCACAAATTTTTGCATTAATTGCACCAGTTCACCCAATGCATCGAGTTTCATGGAGTTACGAAATGATCCCAAATGCACCCAAACAGTATGCAACGCAACAAAGCATGAGTTCGGGGTCCAATGGGGTTGATTGGGTGTGTTCGTTGCGAAAGATCCCGACGTGACTTCGTGGCACGAACTTTTACATTAATTGCACCAGTTCACCCTGTTTTGCATCGAGTTTCATTGCAGTTACGAAACGATCCCAAATGCACCCAAACACTATGCAACGCACCAAAGCATGAGTTTACGGTCCAATGGGGCGGATTGGGTGCGTTCGTTGTGAAAAATCCCGATGTGACTTCATGGCACGAACTTTTGTATTAATTGCACCAGTTCACCCCGTTTTGCACCGAGTTTCATGCAGTTATGAAATGATCCCAAATGCACCCAAACACTATGCAACGCACCAAAACTATGAGTTTAGGGTCCAATGGGGTGGATTGGGTGTGTTCGTAGAGAAAAATCCCGGCGTGACTTCGTGGCACGAGCTTTCGCATTAATTGCACTAGTCCACCCTGTTTTGCATCGAGTTTCATGCGGTTATGAAACGATCCCCAAATGCACCCAAACACTATGCAATGCACCATAACATGAGTTTAAGGTCCAATGGAGTGGATTGGGTGCGTTCGGTGCAAAAAATCCCGACGTGACTTCGTGGCACGAACTTTTGCATTAATTGCACCAGTTCACCCTGTATTGCATCGAGTTTCATGTAGTTACGAAACGATCCCACAATGCACCCAAATACTATGCAACGCCACCAAATATGAGTTTACGGTCCAATGTGGTAGATTGGGTGCGTTCGTTGCAAAAAAATCCCGGCGTGACTTCGTGGCACAATTTTTGCATTAATTGCACCAGTCACCCAATGCATCGAGTTTCATGGAGTTACGAAATGATCCCAAATGCACCCAAAACAGTATGCAACGCACCAAAGCATGAGTTCGGGGTCCAATGGGGTGATTGGGTGTGTTCGTTGCGAAAGATCCCGACGTGACTTCATGCACGAACTTTTACATTAATTGCACCAGTTCAACCCTATTTTGCATCGAGTTGATGCAGTTACGAAACGATCCCAAATGCCACCCAACACTATGCAACGCACCAAACATGA